>NC_054873.1:48723389-48953389 GCF_018320785.1 Cheilinus undulatus
ATCATTTAGGCAGAGCTCAACAAACCTCTCCTCAATCTCAGAGATACATCTTGTAGCACCAGCTTCGTCATTCACCATTTCTCCAGCTCACATTTGTGACTCTACATCGATCACCTTTGCTGATGAGAGAAAAAAATCTCACGTGAGAGGTCAGGAGGTTTCCAGATATTGCCTCAGCTGTCTTTGATCCCACAGTACCCAGAATAAAACCACTTTTGGGGCTGATGAGTCTCAAAACCTTATATCTGTCAGATTGGTCTGTGATTGTGTTTTATCATTCATGCATATATAAAAAACTCCTTCTTAAAACAAAATACATTTCCTTTAGTGTTTCAGTGCCAACCATGATTGCCTTTATATTCTAACACTGTATGGGGCTTTATGGGTCGCTCCTGCATGATGTGAAACTGCTTTTTACTGGCATTTAAAGTCGCCCCCTGCAAACCTGCCCAAAGAGGTCATAAAACCAACCCAAATGCATCTCCTCTACTTTGAAGTTTGCTCGACAAAGCAGTCGTAAATATTCCCATATGGAAAGGCTAGCATTGTGTCTGCATGCGGCTACAAACGCCCCCTCAAGTCAGACCCCGCTGACATGCAGAAAGCCCCTCCTGAGAACCACGCAGTCTGCCCTGTGATGTTTCTCACATGCTCCCATGATCAGGGCCCAGCAGGGTGCCCAGACTGGACTTATTGAACTGGAATGCAGAGACGCTGCCCACGCTGTCTGCTCCACTTTGATTCTTCTCATAACACAGGTGCACCTCCATTATCAGTGCAAACAATGGCAAAGGGCAAAGCATGCACGCTTGGTTAGTGGAGATGTGTTATAAAGACAGTATGCCTTTATTTCTTCTCAGGGGAACCTGGGGCTTTCTTCTGATATAATATTTCCATGATTTTGTGGCAGAACAAACCCAGGTCCATGGATCAGAGCAGGTTCAAACAGCTTCACAGAAAAAATAGATACAAGGATATAAATCCAGGTAGGAAAACAAAAGTCCACTGGAGTCCGGCTAAGGTCGTCCTTATGGGTTCATTAATAAAGTTTAAAAAAATAACACCCTTACTTTAAAGTCCTTACTTTTCCTTCACCTGGATGAAAAACATCACAGGGCAGAGGCAGGTGTGAACAAGAGTCAGGAGGAAATCTGCACCTGCACTATGTGGATAGTTATAAACTACAGTCTACCGCTGATGCACTACAGCATGTGTTTGGTTCATGCTCCACGTTTTGAAAGGTTATGAATATCTTCTTCCTGCAGCCTGCAGACCGTGTCTGCAGAAATGATGGCAACAAAGCAATGCTGCCTCTCTCACCTAAAACCCCGTAGATTGTCTACAGACTCAAAACGTATATGCAGAGTCTGTAAAGATTAAGACTAGACTGTTTTACTAGTAGCAAACGTAGGCAGTCAGCTTAGATCAGGGGTGTCAAACTCCAGGCCCGGGGGCCGGGGTTATACCTGGCCCACCAGATCATATATTTCAATTATAACTGGCCCACCAGTATGAGGGCTGCAAATTTCCTCCAGTATAACAATGTGAACTTAACCATGCCATTGAAAATATCCATTTTAAGTCATAAGAATAAGAAAGAAAGTTAGAATAAGAAAGAGTGAGAATGATTTGATAAACGTCAGGAATGTGGGAAAAGAAACTTGATTTTTTATTTTCTATTTTGTATTTTGCGTCTCACAATAACGACTTAAAGTTATGGTTCTGACTTTAATCTCATATTTTGAACATTTAGACTCACTATTTTAATTTCCAAGTCACATTTTGACCTTTTAAACTCATGAATTAGAATTTTATCTTACATTTTGACATTTTCAACTCCTAACTTTGAATTTTAATCCCAAATATTAACCTTTTTGATTTGAAATCGTACAATTTTATCTCATATTTGGACCTTCATAACTCGTTTGTATTTTGAATTTTATCTTATATCCTCACCTTTTAAACTTTTGATTTAGAATTATTTCCCATATCTTGACCTTTTCAACTCCTAATTATGACTTTTAATCCCCAGTACTGACCTTTTTCGATTCAAATTGTTAATTTTTTTATCTTATCTTTTGACCTTTTAAACTCATAATTTTGTGTTAGCTCATATTTCGACATTTTTAACTCAGGATTTTTTTATTTTATTCCATTTTTGACCTTTAAAAATATTGATGTTTTTATTTTATCTCATATATTGACCTTTAATGTCATGATTTATAATGTTTTCAATTTTTTGACCTTTAAAACTATTGTTTTTTGTTTTATCTCAAATTTTAACCTTTAAACTCATGATTTTATACTTTTTTTACATATATTTTGACCTCTAGAACTCATAATTATATAATTTTATCTCATATTTTAACCTTTAAACTCATGATTTCTTAATTTTATCTCATATTTTGACCTTTAAACTCATGATTTTTTAATTTTATCTCATATTTTTACCTTTAAACTCGTGATTTTTTAATTTTATCCCATATTTTGACCTTTAAACTCATAATTTTATAATTTTATCTCATATTTTGACCTTTGAACTCATGATTTTTTAATTTTATCTCATTTTTTGACCTTTAAAACTATGGTTTTTGTTTAATCTCAAATATTGACCTTTGAAACTCATGATTTTATAATTTTATCTTATATTTTGACCTTTTAAACTCATGGTTTTTTATTTGATCTCATTTTCTGACCTTTACAACTATTGTATTTTGTTTTATCTCATATTTTGACCTTTAAAACTCCCAATCATGAATTTTATCCCATATTTGACCTTTTAAATTCATGATTTTGACTTTTATATGTTCACTATCAAAAAAAATAATGATATCAACTTTCTATCTCATATATTTGCCTTTTAAATACATTATTTTGTCTTTACATATCATGTTTTTACCTTTTAAACCAATAAGTTTGACCTTTTCATCTCAGATTTTGAGCCTTTAGACTTCTCATGTTGACTTTTTTAACTCCTTAAAACCTGTCATGGCATATTTGATACATACTTTTATGATACTTCTATCTAATCAATATGATCAATAAATTACTCAAAAAACTTCTGAATACAATCTAAAAAAATGATAAAAATGCTCTCAAATGGATTATGAGTTACCAAAAACACATATTGAATCAAATGAGACACAAAAAAATATATACAGAGGTGTGAAAAAGTATTTGCACCCTTTCTGATTCCTGAGTTTTTTGCTGATTTATCACACTTAAATGTTTTGGATCATCAAACGTATGGACAGCTGACATGCGTCCACACTGGTCACAGAACAAGTCTGTTAAATCGGCCTTCTCTGCATGCATCTGCAGTTTAAAGATAAGCCAATCTGGTAGAAAACCCGCACATTTATCCACCTGCTCTCTGCTCTGAATGCAGACATATTCAAGGCCGTGCAGCTGCACCACGTGCTGTTTAGATGCTCTTCTCATAAATATCTGTGATATGATTCTGCAGCAGTAACACTTCTGTTAGCTTCTTTAAATGAACCCAGCAGGTAAACACAGGGTCTGTTGATTCAGATCTCTGTTTAAACAAACAGCCAGTCTTCTGCTCTAACACTCTCATTTACATTTAAACCTCTGAGGACTGGAGTGTTGATGAAAGCCTATAATTTGGCAGATGTTATTAGCAATGCACAGCTTTAATTATAGTGCTGATGATGAAGACAATTACAGATCCTTTTTCCAGTTTTTCTTGTGTAGAGCTGAGAGACCATGAATGAAGTTTTATGAGGAATTACAGAATGATGTTGCGTGTCAACAACATGGTGCTAAACAAAAGCAAACGTAACACTAGAAAGCATGCAGCAGAGGCAGAAACAAGATTCAAAGACCCTGGCAGCTCTGGACATGAGCTACCACAGAAGGAGTGCCACAGATCAATTGCAAGAGCTGCAAATGCATCAACAATGCAGAGTCAGCTGGTGCAGACCCTGGCAGGTCTAAGCCTCCTCGAAGTTTCTAAATGCAGAACAATGAAATATTTTTTAAGGTGCAAAATGTCAAAAGCATCATCATACATGCAAAGCTTGACAAAAAAAGATATAAAAGCAAGGTATGCACACAGGCCCCATGAACTTGACCTTTGGCCTCCAAAATGCACGCAGTTTTTCCTTGAGTTAAGACAAACTTGTGCAAAGTTCGAGGACAGCATTTGGAAGAGATGCACTCAAAAGAATGGCTGCATGAAAAACATTTTGTCCAAACCAAAGCTGAGAACTCATGTTCAGATTAAACAGAATTTTATGGCTGAATTATACGTAACATCTCATTTAAGTAGAAGGCAAAGATCCTCGGTTGCACCATTAAAATCTGGCATTCTTCCTCTGGTCACTGAGGTCAGTCAATTCAAAAATACTCCAAAGAAAACAGACTTTGTGAGTTGTGTAATTTCGCTGAAGTGGAGAGTGAGTCCCAGTTTCTTTTGCATGGTACAAAATATGATGATATAAGAGAGTTATTGCTTTATGAGATGGCCTGTTGAAATCCTGAAATACTGCAGTGGTTTGACGAAAAAGAACTGTTCAAACTTTACGTGTTAAAACTTTAAAAGCCTGCAAGAGAAGACAAGACAGTTTGATTGATTAGTTTGTCTTTGTTAACTCATTTGGTCCGTCACAAAGAAAAACCTCTCTGTGCACTCTGATCCTGGTTAGGTTAAATTCTTGGTGTTTTTTTAGCTTTGTCACCTTGAGATACAACCATGCAAAGCAGACAGATCCATAGCTCCAATCTGCAACACTGAAAATGGTTCAAACCAGTCCGGATCATCAGAGGAGAAAGAGGCGGCCCCTGCAGAGGTAGTTGATAGCATTGGCTGCCACCTGTGTAGCATTAGCTCATATGTAGCTTTAGGATGCTTTCACATTAGGCCCAGTTGTTTCGAACCGAGCTGCGGCGCAATTCCCCCCCTTGCTTGCTTTGACACTAGCAACATCGAACCGTGACCGGGCGCACTTGCATATTTACTCGGTCTGAAACAGCAGGTGGCAGTATGCACGTAGTTGGTTTACAACCCCGCAAAGGAGGAGAAAGACAAAGAAGCTACCATGGCAACCACAAGGGTCATGACCTGAGCAAAGACTCTTTTGTTTTGACCTGGCAAAAAGTCCATCCTGCAGCCATGGATGATTAAAATCACTTTTTAAGATGCCAGCAACTTTGCTCTTCGTATCGGCTATCTACTACAGCTCAGAGGATTAAATGGACTCGCGCTGCGCAGATACAGCGGTTTTTGAGGTGACAGGAGACTTTTTCTGCCTTTGCACCTCCTCTCACTGACTCCAACTCGTGTTCATCTGTAAGGTGAGTCACAACAGACCGTTTATTGACTGGATTCTGATGATTTCCGCCCTTTATTGAGGAAAATGTGAATAAATTGCCACGCTGTTGAAAGAAGTTTAGTTTTTACGATGATGTCATAAAGCTGATAGACACTCTGTCCCATATCTGAGCACGGTTGCATTCACATCTCATCCGAACTGAGCCATAGTCCACTTGAATCAAGCCCGAGACCACCTCCCCAAGTGGGCCCGGGCCTGGTGCCCAGTCGCGGTTCGTTTGCATTCACACTCCCAAAACGAACTGGACTTTGGGCTCAAGTGCACTCAGATCCGGGACCGGGACCCTGGTGTGAAAGCCACCTTAGTATATCGGGAGTTTTACCAGGATTGGACCACATCTTTATTAAAACAAGAACAAAGAGACACCGAAGCTGAGATAGAATGTTCGTCCAATCAGCCTCTGAGAATTTTGTGACAAGTCCCGCCCTTACCAAACACCTTCTAAGGGAGGTCACCCCCATCGGAAAAATGAATCAGCCTTTTTCTCATGTCAGGTTACTTAGAATACTCATTTCAAAGTAGATCTTACAGGAAAAACAGGATTTACGGCACTACAAAAACCTGCTCAGAACGTGTCTGTGGCTTTAAATGTTACTGAGCTGTCTGACTCCGCCCCTAACTCCACCTGACCCAGGAAATGGGTGTGGCTTAATAAATGTGGCTCTCCTGGTCCAGGAATGGAGGGTGGAACTTTCCTCCAAGCTGGGAGGGCCAATTGAACCTGGGGGCGGGACTTACTCCCCACATGACATCATGAGGGAAAAATCTGAGAACGGCTTGTTTCAGTACACATTTTCTGAAAGGTTGAAAAAGAGAGGGGGGAGGGAAACATGCATTGTGTTCAGTTATGCTTCACTCTGCCTTTTTGATACACTCATGACTCAATCTTAAATTTCCTTATGTATCTGCACCTTTAACTGTCTGATTAGTCTAGAAAATCTTTGTCTCATCTGTGGTCAGAATCCAGCTTCCATCCACTCCCTTAAAACCACTGTGAATGTTTTTCCCTTGTTTATGGGAATTCCTCCATACTTTTCCACCTTCCCGCTGTCATGGAGCACATGCTTCCTAGCATGTGTGATGAGCTATCAGCTCTGTGATCTGCAGAGTCTTAGCCAAGCACTCGCCGCCTCTTTGGAGGCGTTCAGCTCTGCGTGACGCTGAGAAGTCCACCCCTCTGGATCTAATATCCTCTGTTATTCCTTGATAGAAGAAGCATTAAGATGAGACCCTGCTTCACATTACTGACATGTTTTGATGTTCACAGAGGAAATTGTCTCTCTCTGGCGTTTGTTACTGTGCAATATCTTCTACTACTGTAACATCAGAAACCACTTTAAGGAAGTGTCGTAAGGTCATGGCAGAGGTCACAATGTGAGGGTGTCTGAGCCTTTGTCTTGTGGAGAAACACACTTTAGTGGACCTGCAAGCTTTGGACTTTAGCATCCGCAATCAACATAAGATGTGATCTAGCTTAAACGATAGCCTCAGGTTTAAGCTGGTCAGCTGTTTTCTTTATTTCATTCAAATCCACAAACCAGGCAGTGTTGAGCCGGACTTTAGACCAGATTTGCCCCCTCTGGGCACGTTTAGAGTCAGGGTTCTTCATTGAAGCTATTTAGTTTTTATGAATAATTCCCAAATGTGCTCCCTACCCTATCAGAGCATCCCTGACCATGAATATCAAACATGTCAGACACTCATAATTAGAGATGATACTAGGCTTGGTGATGTAAGACTTGCATGCAGCTGATTGGCGAGGGAAACTCATACCATGAAGCTCCTGCATCTTAGTAGTCACTGACCCTCCTCTGTGATTTTAGGTGGTCTTTCCCTTTGTGGCCGTTGTTCCTAAACTCTTCCACTTTCTGATAATATCACTAACACTCAACTGTGGAATATCCAGCATGAACTGTCTTATTGCAAAGGTGGCATCCATCGCAGTACCAGTACTAGCCACTGAGCTCTTCAGAATGACCTGTTTAGGATCCCAATCGTTGGCGGGATGATGATTTTATCTGCCTGTGACAACAGGTCTGAATGAAACACCTGAAATCAATGATTTTAGATGTGGCCAAATACTTTTGTCCATGTTGTATATCTTTAGAGTCAGGACTGATCAACCCAGTTGATGGCAGCATATCAAAAATCATCTGGAGATATTTTAATACTGTGTGAAAAGTTTATCACTGGAATCTTGTTCAAAAAGTAAAAATGTTATTCAGATGAAGCAAAATCCAACTATCCGATATTCTCCATTATAAAAGCTTTTCAAGTTTATCTGTGTCACCATGAGCCAATCAGAGCAGCGATGTGTAATTTTATTCCCCCTTTTTGCCCATTTAAATTCCCCTTTGCCCATTCTTCCACCAATTTTAGTCACTTTTTCATTTTTGCTACATATTTTCCACTTTTTGACCATTTTTCCACCTGTAACTAATATTTTTGTCACGTCTCACCCATTTTTGCTACTTCTGCTCTTTTTGCCACTTTTCTCTAGATTTTTGCCAATTTTCACCCAGATTTTGTCAACTTATGCCTATTTTTCCAATTTATACCCCCTAGGGATTTATTTATTTATTTCTGTGTGTTCTTCACAGTCCAGCGTTGAATCTACACAGTTCTTGTGGATGCTGATCCTAACTACAAACTAACTTGAGTAGTCTGTCTAATTAGTCTGTTTAAGGCTATATAATGTGCCATTTGTAGAACATAAACATGTTAAAGTGCCCTCAAAAACATGCCAAACTTAGTGCCCTCTTCAGTGTATGTGCCCTTTTTTTTCTGGTCACCCCTGCCCTTGAAAAAGTCTGTGCACACCACTGACTTTAACCCTTTATTGCCATGTTACTTAGCACTTAGATTGCGGTTCTTGCAAAGATATTTTTGAACAGTTTGGCTCTTTGGTTGAGTAACTGATTTAAAGCATCATAACAGAGATTTGAGCTTGAAAACAGACTGTCTCTCTTCCTCTAAGGTCAACGAAAGGTTAAGGGGAAGGATAAAGATGTGAGTGCTTTTCTCATTTTTTAATTTGAGAGGATGGTATTTTTCCTGAGTGGGTGTGGCTTCAGCTCATTCAACAGACACGCCCACACCATCCTGGAGCAGATTTTACTGCCTCATTTTTCATGATTTTGAAGCTTATTTTATCAACTTAAAGATGTTTTATTTGACTGAAACTTGACCTGGTGGTTCATAAAATAGTGACCTGTCATGCAACAAACCTCAATACAGATTTATCTTCACTTTACAGCATCTTAAACTTTTCATTGGCTGCCATTGTTTAAAGGCTTGCAGTCTCTTCAACTAAACAACTTCCAAAACCACCGCCTGATTGGTCCGGTCATTCTCTGCCCTGGAACAAGACCATCAGACTAAGCTTTGGAAGATGGATCCAGATGTGGAATCTAGCCGGTCCACTGGCTTTGCAGGGCTAGACTTTCTCCCATGAGGGCAAACGTTTGAGAGCTTTCTTTCCATTGTGCTCGTGTCTTTGGGAGTGTCAGTTTAAAGAATATTATACCGCGCTTATAAAACTTATAAAGAATCAAGACTCCAGACCAAATTAAATTTATTGCTGCAAAATGAAAACACATTCATCAAGACGATAATGTCAAACCCTCAGCTTTCAGGATAACATGCATGTGCAGATAAGGATAATAATAACAGCCGAGTGGAATGAGTTTTTGATATTATCACTGAAATTAGTGTGCATATGCTTACGTGAGTGTAGAGAGGGAAGGAGCTTGGCTGGCTCCAGGATATGAACAGTCGATATTTCTCCATCAGCCGTGCCATTAATCTTCTCTTCAACACTGCAGCTCTGCAGCCTTCACACCAGCCCACTGACAGGTGAACGTTGAGGAATACGTGCTTGGAAAATGTCCTCCATGAAAGTCTGAGGCTGAAGCTGCTGATGTGTGTGATTCCCTGAGCTTAAATGTACAGTTTCAGTGCCAGCACTCGCCCAGACATGCAGGAATCCTCCAAAACCAATTATAGCCTCTGACTAATTGATAGTGAAAGATGGTCTGCTCTGTTTTTAGCTTTGATTTTCTCCCTGCATGCTACCACAGGCTCCTGTGTGTGATATTCACGGGCGGTCATGTGTGCTTGTGCAGGTGTACGATGTTAGAATGTAGAGGGAGTTAGAGACACAACCCAGATCCCCGTCTCCCCTAAAGGGCCACCCCCGAGGATTTACAGAGCGCTAATAACAGCCGAGCCCTCGAGGCCTTCTCAACACACAGTTCGGTGTGTACTTTGGAGGCTCTAGCCTCCACTCCTCAGGAAACAGGTCTAGTTTTTTAAGTCTGCATAGACAGAGTGGACTTTGTCTTCCTCCTGCTGTCACTGAGGTAGAGAGGCGGTGAAGCTGGGACTGAGCTATGTGAGAGTAGGAGCACGTATGAGTGTGGATGTGCTGGGGCACTGTTGGATTTCTAATACCTAGGAAAAGGCCTGGTATCACATGGCCTGTGGAGGCTGTGGACTTACAGTCAGAACAGCAGGCAGGGGTGTAAACAGCTGGACAGCATCACATGAGCTGCAGGCATGTTCAGTGTATGTTGACTCCATGTGATGAGATTTAAGGTGAGATGTTTACTGTTTGATAGAACATTAGAAGATGTCTGACCTACAGAAAGATGATTCCTGTTAATTTAAGTCATGCTACTGTACTGTAATGGGGTTTTAGCTCCTTTGCCTCAACACCCCCCACTGTTCTCTTTCTATGAAGCCTATCCTCTCACAGACATGGGGAAACGATAGGGCTAGGAAAGTGTCGACTTTTACTGTATGTGTAAATACAAAGAAACAAAAGGTGACTCTGCAGGTTTCCTGATGAAGTGTTAAACCTGGAGCCCATAACTGAATCATTTAAATTGTGATGTCTTTTAAATTGTGATGTCCACACTGCCTGGAAACAAAGCCCTGTGCGGGTGTGGATTCTTCCCAGACAGAGGGGTGTCAAGCATAACTTGGGGAGGGGGCGTAGCTCAAGCATAAAATGTTCTAGTCTCTTCTCTCAGGGGTTTCTCTCTCTGTCTCTGCTCTCTTGCACTCTCTCAATCTCTCCATCTCTCTGTCTTTCCATCTGTCTCTATCTCTCTGTTTTTTGCTGCATACTGACCGCTGTATGTGTTGATTGACCTTGCAAGAATAAACCTTTTTGTCGGCCAGCAGACTGTCCAATATTTCTTTTGTTCACCAGCAACAGAGAAAAATTGCAAAAACAGTACTTATCAAAAACAGCTAACTTTGGCGCTAATTAGGTTAATTAGCAGTAAGTTAGTAATATGAATGGGTATGGGGCTGCACAGTGGCATAGGGGTTAGCACTGTTTCCTCACAGCAAGAAGGTCCCTGGTTCCCCATGCATGTGTGGGTTTACTTCGGGTACTCCGGCTTCCTCCCACGACCAAAGGCATACTCGTTAGGTTAATTGGTGACTCTAAACTGCCCGTAGTTGTGAGTCTGAGCGTGCCTGGTTGTCTGTCTCCACTTGTCAGCCCTGGATTGATTGGCAACCAGTCCAGGGTGTACCCCACCTCTCGCAGAAAGGCAGAGTCTCTCAGAAGTAAAGATGGGCAGAGGTTCACCAATCTGTGAGAAATTGCATATAAAATTTGTCAAACAATTTCAGTATAATGTTTCTCAAAGTAAAATTGTGAAGACTGAGAATCTACCACCACATACAGTCCATAGTATCATAAAAGATGCAGAAATCTAGAAAAAAAATTGTATGAAAGGTACAAGTCTGAAGGTCAGCATCCCTCAGGGGCCATTGCATTAAAAACAGGCATGATTCTGTAGTGAAATCCCTGCATGGGCTCAGGAACATTCCAGAAATCATTGTCTGTCACAGTTGGCCGTGCCATCCACCAATGACAGTTAAAGCTGGATCATGGAGAGAAGGAGCCATATGTGAACAGGATCCATAAACACCGCCGTCTTCTCTGGACCAAAGCTCATTTAACATGGACAGAGGAGACATGGAAAACTGTTCTGTGGTCAGAGGAAACCACAGACGCCGTGTCCTGTGGACTAAAGAGGAGAGGGAGCATCCAGCTTGTTCTCCTGGCTCAGCTCTAAAGCCTGCATCCCTGATGGTATGGGGTTGCATTAGTGCCTATGGCGTGGGCAGCTCTAACGTCTGGAAAGGAACTATCAATGCTGGAAAGTAGAGAGAGGTTTGAGAGCAACATCTCTTTCTTTTGGCTATTTCAGCAAGACAATGCTAAACCACACAGCAGCAAAGCACAGCCAGGTTGGAGCAGTTTAAATATGGCAGCATGAGTGGGATTAGCCAATAGCATGCTTAAAAGCAAATCAGCTGGCCGTCAGCTGATGAGGGCTTGCGTGAGATCAGCTGATCTCAAGTATATAGCAGTGCTGGACTTGTGGACTGCTTGAAATAAGGCTCATCTTACTGTAACATATTTCAAAAAGGCCTTTCTGTACAGATATGGTGTTCCTTAAAACAGGAGTACTAAAAAACAATTATTTGGCAATAGAATACAGAGACAAACTGCTGTGGGACCTGGGGTTGACGTGTTTGGAGATATCTTGATCTATGACCGACCATCAGCAGGTGAAGCTAACGTTAACGTTGGCAGTGATCTACCGTTCTGACTGTGTGTGTCTATCCTGCTTCTTAGTCTTTGCCTCTTTCATGAAACACTTTTGCTGTTGTATTTTTGGACAGAGTCTATTTTTATCAAAAGCTCCATCCATCAGGGGGATTCATGACGCAGCTGTAAGTCTGGGCAGGTTTCCATGAGTCTGCTGCGGTGGCCGTGTTGATGGCGAGCAGCCACCTCTCTGAAACGGCCCGCGCTGCCTCTGTTTTATCTTCCTGTTACACGTTCTGTGCATTCATCCAATCCTGAAGGATTACAGAGCAGAATGTGTTGAAATAATCCCTAAAACAATGAAAAAAGCACAAGTAGAGAGAAAGTGTTTGGAGTTGTTTGTGCACAAAAGGACATTCATGTTGCTGCTTTAAAACAAAAACTTCTCAGTCAAATGTTTTTTATATTAAACACTTAAACTTCTTTCCTGAGTAAAATCTCATACTACACATCCTCCTCCTGACTGCTGTGCGTTCATTAGCCCGTAGATCCAGTCTGCTGTGCTTCCTTCCCTCCCTGTTTCCAACCATCTGTTGGAGAATAAATTCTAAACACTCCATCAATTTCTGACAGCTGTTGCCTTTTCTTTCAACTAGCCACAGCTTAGCTCTTGTTCCTAATCATGTTACTGTACGTATCTCTCTCCAGAACAGCATGTACTTCAGTAACGTGTGACCTGGATGTCAGTGTGTTCAGCTGTCTCTGGGTGCTACACTCCGCTGTGTTAAGTACGGTTAACCCGGCTTTAAAGCACCCGTGTTTCCTCTGAACATGAGCACCGTGGTATCAGAGTCCAGAGCCAAAATATCAGGGCAGTGCATCCCTCCTATACAGACTTATTCACTCTGATAGGATTGTCTAGGATAGTGGTTCTCAAGGGGTCCAGGACCCACCTCCACTTCCGTAATGTGAACTGAGACCCAAGTTTCTGAAGTTTTGGAAATTGATATAATGAAAAATGTTAGTTTGGACCTTGAGAGAAAGAAAACATGTCTGCACAAAAAGACAGGCCAAAACCTTAGAGCAGGGGTGTCCAGCTCAATCACAGCAGGGGCCGGATTCTGGATTCAGGACTAACCTGAGGGACTAACAGGGTCACCTTTTTAACCAGAAACTGTCAACCTCATTTCACCAGTAATAAAATATGGAAATAAAACAGCACTGATGATAAACGATTTCGACATTTAAAAAGTTAAAAAGATAAATTTAAGGGCTCAAATCTGAAAAAGTAAATTTGTTAGTTCAAAAAGGTTAAAAAATGAAATTGAAAAAAAAAAAAGTTTTTTAATGGCAAATATATTAGAAAGAACTCAAAATTATGAGTTTAAAAGTTCAAAATATGAAATAAAATTAGCAATCATGAAATTAAAAGTCAAAATATGATTCCAAATTTTAAATTGTGAGTATATAAGTTCAAACTATGAGATTATGAAGTCAAAGTCTAGAGTTGGAAAATATGAGGTTAAATACAAAATAATTGGTTAAAAAGGTCAAAATATGACTTAAAAACTAGAATTGGGAATCTTAGAGTTAAAAATATTATATGAGAAGGGAACGAGTGTGAAAGGACGTCACGGCATTCTGCAACAGCGAGTGTGCGCTGCTGTCTCCATAAACGGGAGATTTAAAAACCAGCGCGGTTTAATAGAGCGGCATTTCATCTGAGAAAACAACAGCGGGATAAAACAAAGAATAATGTGGATTAACTGGAGAGACTGCGAGGTTAGAGAGCTGATCACACTCTGCACAGGAGAGGAGAGAGCGGACACATCTCTGCTCACAGCAGCATCTGAAAAGTTCTATGATGTGTTCAAGTGAGCTCAGTACTCTGAAGTTTCTGACCTCTGACGTTAATACATGTGCTGTGACACTGCTTAAAGTCGGACCTCCAACTCAGAAACATGGAGGACAAAAAGTCTATTGGATCTAATTGATCAAAATTAATGTTCATGGTATTTTACCCGTATTTCATTTAGAAAATACAAAGTTTTGAACAAGAAATCCAGAGTTTCGAGTTTCATTAAAAAGCAACAGCTCTGGCAGTGGCTGCCATCTGATGATGGGACGCCGGGGTGTGTGTGTAAGCTCAGGCGTGCACAGCTCTGTTACACCTTTGTGTGAATTGCTTGTTGTGGGACAAAGACAGGCATTCCTTTTCGCCTTTATTGTAGAATCTCTGTGTAAAAACGGCTATAAACTACTTCCTATTCACGTAAAAAAAAATACACAACCACAACCATGTTAGAAATGAATCAGTTTTCATTACTGAGGTCTCCTTTTTTCTACCAAAGCTTAGTTTGTGGATTAACCCCCTATGAGGAGTTGAACCCCCTGGAAATGGCCCTAAAACAAACCCCTCCAAATTAGGCGAAGTTTTCTGATGTGGCAGACCTCCTGTTCTGAGTTCTCCATGATGACAGTAGACTTGTTTAGGTCTCATGATGCTGGATATGCCTACCACATTTCGTCTTCACTGGTGGAACTTGCTCTGGAAGCTTCCACTTTGACAGCAGTTAGCGAGCACTATTGAGACACTTTTTCCCACTTCTACTGGCGACCCATAGGATATCACATTTGTGACCAAAGCTGGTAAAAACTCCTGCAAGTCGTCCGAGGTCATTTTTGAGATTTTACACATTATGAAAGTGTAGATTCTAAGCTTTCAAATGGTGTATCATAAACCTTAATCTGAGCAGATTTTACAAAGATATGCTTGTTTGAATGTTAACTTCTAGTTTCTGTTTGTTCTGAGAAAACCAGGCTCAAAGTTTCAGGACTTCTCCTACTTCTCCTACTTCTCCTAGGTAATGGGCGTGAACAATAGGACCACATTTACATAAAGCCCACCCAAACCAAGCTTCTGAATCGGACTGGTGACGCTCATCAAAATATTCCCATAGGAAATCCGCTTCATCAAACTTTCACTGTCGAGTGACCCTGAAGTTGTCCCAAGTCTGTTGATAATTCTTGCCGCTTCTTCATCGTCTCTTCTACTTTTCTTCACTGCAGGGTGCATCTTGAGGCGTGTTGATAAAGGTGATAACTAGAGCGGTGGCATTTGAGCCATGTGGTGTTTGTTATTGTCCATCTCAATGGGCGAAACTGGGAACAATGGCAGGGTGAGTGGCCAGTTATCACCAAGCAGTTTCGCTTTCCCCTCCCCTCAATCTCCCCGCAGCAACTCTGAAAACAGGGCATAGAGAAAAAAACAAGAAATGATCATTTTGAAGAAAACGACTTTGTACCCATTTTTTCTCAACCACCGGAATGCCGACTTGCAGAAACTTTATCTGGCTTTGGTCACATATTTAACTAGGCCTCATGTGCCTGCCAAGTTTGGTGAGTTTTTTGAGCATGCTTAGGCACTCAAAATGAAGAAACCATGTCAAAGGAATCTTTAAGCCCATTAAGGACCAAAGATTTGCGGCACAGCTTAACCATTTGAGATTGTCGCTTGCAAAGGTTGCAGATGTCTGACCTGAGTCGTCACGGCTTGAATCAAGACAGGAAGCTGGTTACCAAATGTTGCAAACGTTGCATGCAGATGTATGTGAAAAAGGGAAGAACTGGAAGAAAAAAGTTGCATTTAAAGCAAAGTTTTCAGTGGCTCTAACCCTCTTTCCATAGGGAAGCAAGGCTAGGAGTGATGGGACGTGGCCTCAGATGTCTGAAATGAAGACAAATCCAAAGAGACTATCTCCAGCAGCCTTCAGTCTTGATTAAGTCCATTATCTAGCTGTTATCTGCAGGAGTGCCATCCGTCTGGGCTCTGTTTTGGCCTGACTTTCTTACAGCAGTAGAGTTGTCCGGTTTCTTTATTTACCCATAGCGCTGTGGGAATGGCTGATTAAGATCCTCAGAGACCCATTAGAGTCGGCAACCTGTCCCGCTTAGCCAACGCCACCATCCATCATGCAAATCTGGACCATGAACAGCACGCTCAGGTCCACCACAGTCAGCTTTATTATCCCCTCATGTCCAAAACCAGTAAAAGCTCTGCTACTAACAACTCTGGACACTTCCTTAAAAAAACTCCCAGAATAAGAGAAATGGGACACCGGTGAGTGAGCATGGAAGGAGCAACAGGTCTCATATCAGCCCGGTTTGAGTAGCCAGCTTTGACACTAACCCCCCTCGCCCCCGTCTCGCCCCGTATCTCTGCTCCCTGCAGTAGCTGACTCAGGTAGCTGGACAGACAGCCGGCTGCTGTGTTATTCTACCCTCCGCTCTGTTGAAGGAGGTCATTTGCAAAGAGGTTTCAGGATGCATCACACCAGGATTCCTGCCTAAAGGCCCCCTGACAGCTCTGATACTGACTCTAGTGGAAAATCTCTCATTGCTGTGGTTTGGACAACTACCAGCTGGCCTGATGGGGCTTTACATGAATCCTGTGGAGTAGTTTCTCTGATAGAAACAGAATGATTCAGCCTTTTGGTACTTTTACAAATGTGATACTCATTTTTAGGGTAATTCTGAGCAGAAATTGGCATGTACGCTCAGCAGTTTATTAAGAAGAATCCAGTTTTGGGAGGGCTGCACAGCTGCAGCAGGTTTTGCTGGTTCCTGTTGGACAGGGCTTTTCTGTGTGGAGTTAGCATGTTCTCCTGTGCATGCATTCTTCTCTGCAGGGACTCCTGCTTCCCAAAACCATGCATGGTACCTTGATTGGCAAATCTAAATTGCCCGTAGGTTTGTGTGTGAGCATGTTGTCCTCTGTATTTCACCTCGATTAGTTTGAAAGATTATTTTGGGGCTTTTGCATTTATCAGATAAGACCTGGAGTCTGGTGTGGAAGCAGCATCAGTCAAACTTATCTCCTTGTCAATTGGATTGTGGTATGTTTTATAGCGTATGTTGAAGAGCCCCAATTCTAAAAAAGTTGGGACGCTGTGTAAAATGTGACAAAAACAATGCACTGATTACCAATAGAACATAAACAACATATCAGATGTTGAAACTAAGACTTTTTACCCTTTCAGGAAAAATATAGCTTATTTTGAATTAGATGGAAGCAACACATCCCAAAAAAGAAGGGACAGGGCCATTCCTACCATTGTGTAAGATCCCCTCTTCTTTTGACAACAGTCCTTTAAACATCTGGGAAGTGAGGAGACCAGTTGCTGGAGTTTTGGGAGAGGAATGCTGTCCCATTTTATCTGCAGTTGGATTCTGGCTGCTTAAAGTGGACATATTTGACCCTTATAAGACAAGTTTATTTTGGTCTCAGAAGTCCCCAGAACATGCCTGTGAAGTTTGTTGCTGAAGAAAAAATCCAGTATTGGATTTTTGCTTGTCTAATAACCCCTCTGTTTCAGCCCTGCTCAGGTGAGCTGTTTCTGTGTCTTTGGCTTTAAATATTTCTGAGCCGTCTGACTCCGCCCCTGACCGCACCCGCCACGGATGTGGCTTAATGGACGTGGCTCTCCTGATCTGGGAGGAGGATCAGGAGAGGAAGGTGGAACTTCTTCCAAGCGGAGAGGACCAAGCAAACCTGGGGGCGGGGCTAACTCCCCACATGACATCATGAGGGGAAAATCTGAGAATGGCTCATCTCTGTACACATTTTCTGAAACGTTGAGAAAAAGAGGGGGGAGGGAATTGATTTTGCTGATTCTTGGGCGGGGATTGTGGACAGGCCAGGTGACATACTTTAGTTAGAAAAACCTGGAAAAGTGATTTATGCATAATATGTCCCCTTTAACAGTCCCCTTTGAAGTTTTTTCTGAGACTGTTCCATGAGGGAACGTCTGACGCAAACAAATTTGACAAAATATAAAAGTTTAGAGCTGCACTGTGTGAGTTTTCTACATTTAAGATAATAAAAAGGTTTAACTGGTGGTAAAATTGAACTAAATTAAGAGATTAGGTGAGGTAGGCTTCATAGATCTTGTTTTGAACATCCCGAATTTCTGCAAACATATTTAAGAACCACAGAGCAATCTTTTTAAAGATTAGCTAAAGAAGTCAATTAAACCCTGAAATACAGAGAAACAAGTGAGCTAGAGCCTCCATCCATCACTGATACCAGGCTGATGTTGGCCTTCAGCCTCTGAACTGCCTGAAGTCCATTATAAATGTCAGGAAACTTGATATATGACCACACATCAATGCTAACGGTCCACAAGGTCTTTAGGAAACTTTAAGGATCTCTGTCCAGTCTAAATATCCTTCATTTAAAACAGATTTTAGTCTGTTTTTCTCCTGTTTTTATCTGTTCCCCATCGAGCAGACAGCAGGCTACAGTGACATCAATGCATCCTCTCCATCTAACAGATTCTTTGACTCAAGGAAGTCGACCAGAGCTCTGCAGCGCTCTTCTTCTTCAACTGTGCTTGGACTGAAGGCGTTAAAGACGTTTAACTCGACTCATACCTGACCTTTGCCTGACCACGACAGAAACGGGCCGTTTCCATGTTTATGTAGCAAATGGAGAGGAAACCCACTTCCACGTGTGACCGCTAATTATTTGGCTCGACATGCCCTGAGGATGGTTTCATTCATCTAAATCCCTCTGATTAATTTCCTGAACCGTCTGAACCCCACACTCTCTACTGCTGGACTAACGGGCGGTCAGTGGAGACTTTTCTGTGCTCAGCACAATCTTTGACGGTGGTTTAATGAGAATCAGTGCTTTAGTGGTGGAGGTGGTTTCTTTTACATTTAAATATCTCACATTATTTGTGTTGGCTTTTACTCTCCTACTGCAAACATTTTAATTTTAGTTATACTGTATTTAAGAATTGTATTGCTCACTTATTTTCTACTTCTCTCTTGTTGAGCTGTTGTAATGACCAAATTTCTCCTGATGGGGGATCAATAAAAGTTTCTTTTCTTATGCCACGCAGCTGACAACAAACTGAAACAATTTAGGAGACTGAGAAAACTCAAAAATGAAATGCAAAGGCAACTAGACCAGTTAGAAAAGAGAAAACAAAAATGTCTGAGTTATAACCCTCAGCATTGACACACAATGGTCTTCAAGTAAGGATTCTAATGGAAAATGTCAGATATGGTTCGGCAACCTCATTCGTGAATACGCACACACACACACACATAAAAATGCACGTGCACACACACAAGAAAACCCAGGGAGAAGCTCTCAGATCTCTGAAGATGAGATGATGAGTCAGCACAGAGTGCTGCAGCCCAGGAGGACATTTAAGTTTGCTACACCTGGACCCAATCAGACAAACAGCCACACACACCTGGCTATGCTCTGATTGACACACACCTGGCACTGCTCTGATTGACACACACCTGGCACTGCTCTGATTGACACACACCTGGCTATGCTCTGATTGACACACACCTGGCACTGCTCTGATTGACACACACCTGGCACTGCTCTGATTGACACACACCTGGCACTCCTCTGATTGACACACACCTGGCACTCCTCTGATTGACACACACCTGGCTATGCTCTGATTGATACACACTCAGTGGCTGAATCTCAAACTCCTCCCTAAACCCTGAGCCCGCAGCCCTCATCGTCTTAACTGACTGCACCTGGAAAATGATTGAGTGCACAAAGCTGCAAGGGCTCAAAGTGGCAGAAACAGGAATGGGACAGCCCTTTGTTTTCTATTGATAGTCGGCATCTTGCAGAGCCTTACACAAATATAGAAACAAGCGTGCCTCGCTTATAGACCCATTTTCTCAGTGGATAAAGGCTGTTTTTATATAGTATACTTACAGGAAAAAATGCTTATTTTTTGCAACATCCACCCCTTTTTGCACCTTCCATGTTGTTTGTTCATAATTTCGCTCTTTTCACTTCACTTTTGTAGCGTTCACCAGTGGGCATCCCCCAAGAATCCCCGTCATACGTCACGATACAATGAACTATGGGTAATTCCCTCACATAAAGTCTGCACAGATGCCCACTCACAGCCCTAAACCCTCACGGACTTGAGGCTGGCCCAGACTACACGATTCTTTTGGTCGTTCATGATGGCACCATGTCAGACTATGCGACTAAAATGTTGTCCTGTCTTGGCCGACAGCCTGGCCACACTACAAGAGTGGTCCGGACCGCTCAGCGTATGCTGACGTCACCACTGTCTCTGCGACTGAGTGCGAGTTCACAGGTTGTTGGGGGCGGGCCAAAGAGTATCAATCACTCCACAACAGAAGCGCTCTGTGTGACCGTAGCGGTCTTTTGCTAATAAAATAAAATAAAATAGAAATTAAGAAACAACATATGGATTGGATTATGGATGTAAGTATGGATGTATCAAAAGGAGGACAGTATGGACTGGCTCCTTCAGATGGAACTTAAGGTATGCATGATAACGTAAATAAAATGAAATGTACACATTGGTGTTCGGGAATAAAAGGGATAAAAGTGGTAAATCTTGTAAATGATGATGCAAAGATAATTAGTAAAGGTTCTTCTGTAGTTAGACGTCAGGATTCATGTCGTTGACGTCAGGTCAGGGTGTCAAACTAGCCGACGACGTACGAAAAATTCGGACTTTCTGCTAGTCTTGTTGAATCGTGAAGAGTGTTGGACGCGTTGTTGATTATGTCACACTACAAGACGCTTTGTCGTTCCCGCCTCTCAAAATCGGGCCCGAGTTTTGAAGACAAGCTGCGGCGTCGGGCTTAAATCTGGCTGAATTCGTGTAGTCTGAGCCGGCCTTTAGTGGGAGCGCGCCTCAAAGTCAGTGAGTGAGTGTGGACATTGGGATTGGGACAGTGAGTTACCAGGCCGATCTTCCTCACATTATGCAAGACTGCAAGCCTCTGGAGGATCCTACACCTTGAGGTTGGTGGGACTCCAGAGGCACCAGCAGCAAGCTGTGGTATTTTATATTTCACCTAAATCATAACCGCTCTCATCAAAGAAAGAAATATCTTTTTAATTCATTTGTGTAGTAGTCCTCTTTAAAATGTTAATCCTTTGTTTTAAACAGAATTAAAATACTTTAAAAATGGCGAAAAAATTCTGGGAAAGTTGGTGAAATTGGAGTTAAAAAGTAGCAGAAATGGGTTAGAAGTGCCAAACATTGGATAAAAGTGGCAAAAAGTAACAAAAAATGGCAAAAATTGGTTAAAGTGGTAAAAGGGGATAAAAAAAGTGGCTGAAATGGCGTTAAAGTAGCCAAAAAAGGGGGAATTTGGTGGAATGGGATGAAAAATTGATATTAACTGGCAAAATGGGTTTGTTGAGGTAGAAATAGTCAGAAATGGGTTAAACTGGGAAAAATGGGCATTTAATTATGAAATGTGGCGTGAAAAGTTGTAAAGAAGGGTTAAT
Source organism: Cheilinus undulatus (assembly GCF_018320785.1). Lineage (NCBI taxonomy): Eukaryota > Metazoa > Chordata > Actinopteri > Labriformes > Labridae > Cheilinus > Cheilinus undulatus. Next base: position 48,744,640 of record NC_054873.1, read on the forward strand.
AATGTCAATAATGGGTCAACAGAGCCAATGATAGACAGAGTGGCAAGATTTGATTTAGAAGTGGCAGAAAAAAAGTGGTGGAAAGGGTTTAAAACTGACAAAAAAAAGGGTTTTAAGTGGTAAAAGTGGTGGTAAAAAAAGCGATGACAACGGGTTGAAATCTGGTAAAATTGCTGTAACGTAGCAACAGTGTAGATTCAAAAATATTCCTAGTTTTTTAAAGGCATCTGGCGACCCCCTTTCAGTGTCTCGTGACCCCCAATGGGGTCCTGACTCCAACGTTGAGAACCCCTGGTCTAAGGTCTCTCACTTTATCGCAAATGCAGCATCTGCATCATCACAGCTCAGTTTTTTGCTCACATAACCTTTCCGTGAAAGCTGAGCTTTAGTCAGTGCTGCTCATAAACACGTTTCATAATTTCACCTCCTCCTGCAGCACTGAACCCCAGAAGAAATTCATTATCCTGCAGAGCTTGGTGCTTCTTTCTAGTAAACACACGGCTTTCAAAGCTGAACATTTCACTCATATATTCTCTGTAAATTGGCTGACTGAGCCGATGCTGGCTCTAAGGTTACCAAACTGAGGTGTGAACTAAAGGTCAGTGCATAAATTCCCTCAATAAAGAAAGAAAAGGGCAAGAAAAACAACACAGAGGGCTCTACCTCCCTCTACCTCTTTCAGCAACTTTTACAGCACCGCCCCGGGGTCGCCTCCCCCCGCTGCGGCTGGATATAAAAGCCTGTGTTTTTTCTAAATCTCACCTGTAACTCTGTGTTTGCCTGACTGTGAATCAGCAACACCTTCCACATGTGGTCTGCTGCTCTCAGAGCTAAAGGGAGGCTGGTCCTAGCGTGGCCTGCAGATGTTCATTTAAAGGCTCATTTGCTGTTGATGTTGTATTAACACAAGTGTTTTAGCTGACCGCTGCAGCAGTGACTGATGATCTCCTGGGAATCTGAGGAAGCTGTGGTAAACGTGTAATTACAGGCAAACGTTTGAGGCTCCTTGAAGTTCAGTGGACATCAGAGTTTGGTCCAAAGTCTGGAAGCCAGAGAGGCACCAGTGTCAGAGAGAGACTGATGGATGTCCGTGATGCTACCACTTTCATTAGTTATTTAGATTATTTAACTGAAGAGAGCGTGATTGATCGTATTTACAAAGCTCCGAGTCACACAGTAAATCAAACGGAACCAGGTCTTTGAAGCACACGCTCCTGCGTCTGCTCCTCCTTCGGCGTTTCCTCCAGGTGTCCGTCACACAAAGAGCCGCTGTGTGACTCAAACCGAACCTTTTTCCCTCTAAAGCAGCGCTCATAATGCATCTCTTCATTCAACTGAAGCATGAATTGGGTTTGTAAATGTTCAAATAAAGAATAAATCCCTCTGAAAATCACTGCTTATAAATCCAGCAGGCCGTCGATATTTCCTGCAGAGTAAGAGACACAGAAGCAGCAATCGGATTTCCAACTTCAACACAAATGATAACACTTCACCTGTGTTCACTGTCTGCACAACAAGAAGCCCCTATTAACATATTTACAGCCCCAATTCCAAAAAAGTTGGGGCACTGTGTATAAAAACAGATTACATTGATCTGAAAAGCTCATAAACTCATATTTTATTCACAGTAGATGTAAACAACATGTCAGATGTTCAAACTGATATACTTTACCATTTCATTAAAATATGAGCTCATTTTGAATTTGATGGCAGCAACTCATCTTGAAAAAGTAGGGACAGGGCAACAGAAGGCTGGAAAAGTAAGTGGTACTAAAAAAAATCAGCTGAAGAAGTGTTATGCAAAAAATTAGTTCAACTGGCAACAATTGAATCTAATGGCAAAAGGCAGCTTAAATGGTGGAAAAGTGGCAACATTGGGTTAAAAGTGACAAAATAAGTGGAAAAAATGGATAAAAAATGGCAGAAAAAGAGAAAAGGGGTGAAGATTGCAAATAAGGGCGATAGAAATATGCAGACAAAAAAATAAAGGTTGACACAAATCCTACTTATAGGTGCTGGAAACAAACAGCTCAAAATGACTTGCAATGGAAAATTTCTAAGGTCAAAGTTCCCCATTTTTAAGGTTTTCTGGGGGAATAGTATTTTAAATTAAGACAGAAAAGAGCCACAAATCATCAGAAAAGAGCCACATGTGTCTCCAGAGCCGCTGGTTGAGTTTGTCTGTGACTCTGAGTTCTTGGAGAATCACCAACATTTTTACGTATTTGGTAAAAAAGACGTTAACTTCACTCTGAGTCTCACATGGAAGTGAAGCAGCTGGTGGTTAACGACGCCCGTTCACAGCCATTAGCCCGTCACTTTTCCAGCGGTCCCACTGATAATGAGCCTGAACCGCTGAGCTCTAATAGGCTCTGAATGATTCTCAGTGAATAATCGCTGCTCTGTGATCAGCTTCTCCCACACTCTAATTTAACTGTTGTTTTGGAAATGTAAGCATCCTCTTTTGCATGAATTAGAGTTTGTTTTTTCAGATTTGTGGAGGCTTTATTCATGTTTTTGTCAGAGAGGAGTTCTATTAGGCTGTTTGGAGATATCTGGGGAACAGTTTCTGTCTGACACGAGAGCTGAAGCTCAAAGATGAACGGTAATTAGACAGAAAATAACATGGTCTTCAAAAGGAGGCTCTCCGTCTGTACTCTCTCCAGCTATCCAGCATGAACAGATGGGTTTTCATGAATTAAAGGCACAGTGGGCAGGCTGGAGCCAGTATTGAACACGTCATATACTGTAGATTAACATTCTGCTGCAGAGCCAATGTCTTCATCCATATGTTCATACTGGAGCCTTTCTTGTGAACGCAATATTTCAAAAATGCTTGGACAGATTTCCTCCAGACTTGGCCTATACACCAACACCAACTGGAGGAAGAACTGATTAGATTGTGGAGGTCAAAGGTCACTGGGCCTTGTGTTCATTAAGTGCGTTCTCTGCCATTCTTTGGAACATCGTATATTCAGAACACATTGTGGGATTTATTCAGAGTTTGCACTAATGTCCGCCCCGACTCAGGGTTACACTGACTGGCTTGTTGGAGTTCAAAGGTCAAGGTGATGGGCCTTATGTTCATCCATTGCTTGAAAACCCAGTATCTTAAGAATGCTTTGAGCGGTTTTCTTCAAGCTTTGAAAGAAATGATGACATGGTTAGACCCTGGAGGTCAAAGTCAATGTGACCTCAATATTTCAAGAATGCATGAAGGGATTTTAGTCTAATTTGGCTCAAACTTACATTTGGACTGGAGGGTGATGTGATTAGATTTTGAAGGTCATAGGTCAAAGTCATGTTCAGTTTTGTGGCTGAACATGACATGGCTGCATTCACACCTCATGCACTGGAGACCACATCTCCAAGTGGACTGAGGTCTGTGGCCCAGGTACGGCATGTTTGCAGCCACACTAACTGGACTTTGGGCATAAGTGTGCTCTGATAAAGGCCAACAGCACACATAATTTTGGATGAGAGCATCCCAAGTTTGTGTGGCCCCAATTTTTGACCTTAAAAGAGAGAACTTTAAAAATGTCAGACAATAAAACTCTTTGTCAAAGGGCGTATTTCAGGCTGAAGCAGATCCGTCCAAGCTCCTTTTCTTGTGCTCCTCCAGGGTTGAGACGTCATGTTTAGTGAGAGTAATGCTGAAATCACTCCCAGGCCTGGTTTCATAAACACCAGCGCTGCTTGTGAATGGTATGTGTCCATAGTGTTTGCTTTATGGAAGCAAAACATTTCAACCATTTAAACATGATCCAAAGCATGTTCTCTTCACAATCCATCTTAAACGGCTCGGATCTTGTAGAACAGATTTCAGTGTAAATCTGTAAGGTAAACACAAACATTCTGCAGAGCTGCTCCTCTCTGATAGGCTGCAGAGCCAGAGAGAAGAGTAAGCAGGAGGTAAAGCATGCCAAATATGAAGATTTTTGCTGTTAAAAATGCTTGAATAGATCATCTTTTGCACATATTGTCTGCAGAGCAAAGCCTCCATTTTTACTTCTGCTGTGTTTTGCATGAGGCTTCAGTTATCACAGGAGAGGAAAACCAGCATTTGAAATACTCAGAGATGTGCAGCATAAATTCTGCTGGTGTGCACACCTTAAACTAAATAATCAGGCATTTTCAGCGTGCATCATTCCTACAAAACATGCAGGAACAGAACATTTAAGACCTCTCTACCTTAGGCATTGTTCTTGTGCACAATGAGACTAACTCTCTGGTCAAATGTGGAGTTTTAAGAAATCCAGAAATGTGACCTTCAGTTGTGTTTATGCATATCAGGAGCATTTCGATGTATGAGCAGCTGGAGCTCTGAGCAGAAGTAAATGCTGCAAGGTAGCTGATGGTTATGAGCCGTTCTCCTTCAAGAATGAAAGCAAAAGCAGAAACTACCTCATCTTGATTTGTTTGGGTTAAAAGAGTTTAAAGGAGAATATTTTGGAGTAAACGAGGAAATCATATTAGGTGTTGTTACAGTAAAAATGAAAACAGGGGAAAACTCAATAGTTTCTCCAGCTTCAAGGATGTTTATGTTGGTTATGAAATGCTTTCACAGAATCTCCTTCTTTTGCATCTTGCCTTCTCTAAAGGCCTCACACTTTCTGTCAAAGTATGAGCTAAAGGCAACAGCATGGAGGACTGAAGTTTGAAGCACTTTGGTGACCACCGACAAAGAAATATCAGATTTTGTGTAGATATAACTCCACTAGTGTCTGCAGCCTGTCACTTCCTGACTGTTAGCATGTGGGGAGTGTTCAGCTGTTACTATTGGGGCTTTTCCACTGGCCATGCCAAGCCAAACCAAGCTGTGCTAATTTGCTTTACCATCACAAGTTTGGCCACACTTAGCCGTGCCGTGCCAGAATGTTCCTGCTCATGAGCTAGGCCAAAGTGAGCTAGCCCCGCCTCCAAGCACGCCCCCCTACGTCACAGCGGTGCACAGGGTGCGATTTGCATTTATGACACATAACCAAAACGTGAGATTTTCAAGCCCTTACTATGGTCCGACAGTTGCACACTGCTGGAGTTCTCACACTGAAGAGAGAGATCAGGACGGACCAGGTGCTGATCCAGGATTCCAACTTTTTCTGCACCTACTAATAACAAAAGTTTGACCCTTTTACCTTCTTACAGACAAATAAATCCTCCTCTTTTAAAAAATAAAATGCTGGAGATGTTTGAAACATTTGGCCCATGACAGAGTCAGTCTTTAATTTATTAATTGGTGCTAAAGCATGTCGTTGTTATCGCCCAGTCCAGAAATATGATTGTGTTCATTTTCTGTTATCTAGAAACCCAAAAATCAACAATCAGAAGACTGTTCTCAAAATTCTATGGAGGAAAATTCTCTATTGTTGATGATAAGTGTGAATTATTGTTTGTTTATTGATCACGGAAAGAGAGAGAGGGAATGTGGAAAGAGCTCAGCTTCAGCTCTCCACTGGTATTCAGGGATGATATTTAGTAATAAAATGCATTATTTTCACTTCTTTTTCAACTCATCTGAATGATCTCTGAATTTTTGTGATTTCCTAACTTTATCTTGAATATTAACCATTTTATAACTAAGCAGAATAAAATGAACAAAACCAGCTTCTGACAGAGTTAACAATAAAAAATTAACAGCTCAAACTTGAGTTTTGGCCCACATAACTAATCATCTTACTTTACCGTTGATAAAGAAATTGATGGAAAAGAAATTTCCAGCTTTGATTGCGGCTCTTGCAAAGGTATCTTGAACAAATTGGCTCTTTGGTCCAGCAGGGTTGAGTAGCACTGTTGTAGAGAGATTGAGGGGGACTCAGAAAAACGCATCATTAGCTCCAAACCCGCCCACAAACGGACTGCTCCACTGTGGTGGAAAAGCAAAGCCACTGCCGTGCTGGGCTGCCGTGCCGAGTCAAACCAAGTAGAGTCGAGCCGCTCCTTGTCATGGAGAAGCCCTGTATCATTTCTACAGCCTGGATTGCAGAGGTTAAATTTTCACATGCTAGCTGAGATAGAGCCAGTCCAGGGTGTACCACACCTCTCCCAAGGACAGCTGGGGTAGCTCCAGCCCCGGGATAAGCGGTGTAGCAAATGCATGGATGGATAGATGACATAGGTTTGCATTGTTTCAAACTTCAAAAGAAACTTTTTGGTGTTAATGGATTTTAGTTTGTTGTACATGTGTCTGTGTACATTATTGTCCTCTTCTGTCTCTGACCCTCAAATTCCACATATTCCACCTGAGAAGAAGCAAAGCAAACTCTGTGGCAAATTATTGCCTTTTTTCTAGTCAATCTGTTCAGTTCGACAGCACAGGCTCTGGTCCATCTTTACGGGGCAGAAGCACCAACTTGCTAAGCTTGCAAAGCAGATGGATACTCCAGCTCCCGTCTGAACCGTTTGGGCCCGGTTAGAAAGTGACAGGACCAATCAGTGAAGAGGGGCAGTACTTTCATGCACAGCAGAGTCGTGACGTAAACAAGCAGCAACAAGAGGCTGGTGCAATTATGGCTGAAGATATTAGCGTGGATGCTGCTAAAGCACCAGCTTTATCAGAACTTGACAACATTTTTTTGTTAAAAGAACAGCAGTGAGTTGTTTTCTTTTCAAAATGACAAAAGTCGTGTACTGACATGTCTACAGTTGTCATGGTTTGCGTTATGCCTTAGTAGCTGTGCACGCGCACCTCTGTCGCCTATGTCACTTTTTTTTTTTTTTTTTTTTTGCTCTGATTGGTCTGTAAAGATGTGACAGACAGAACATTCATCCAATCATACTCAGAGTTTTTTTTTTTTCAAAGCCTCTGCCCTTTCCCAAACACTTAGAATTGAAGGTTGGCGTGTCAGGTTATCTGTGTACATTACTGTCCTCTTCTGTCTCTGACCCTCAAATTCCACATATTTCACCTGAGAAGATGCAAATCAAGCTCTGTAGCAAATTGTTAGCTTTTTTTCTGGTCAATCTGTTCAGTTCTACAGCACAGGCTCTGGTCCATCTTTACGGGGCAGAAGCACCAATTTGCTACGCCGTGCTGTGTACCCAAGCACCCATGCCAGGGCCGAGGAAGTATTAAGTCCAGTTATACACACCGGGCTTTTGGTGCCAAACAGTCTTGGGTGTGGTAAGGATTGCAGAGTGTCAGTGCACCCTTAGGCTTCAAGTCAAACAGATGAGCTTCTTTTAAGCTGAAGGCTGATGTGTGGAGTAGCACCTAAAGTTACACAGTACTGTACATTTAGATCAACTTTTAACTATTATTTAACAGTGACATTTCTCCTTTGTTGCTTAAAAATGAGAGTATAATAAACAGGTTCACCCTCCTGATTATAATGAAGACTGACTTTGACTCTGCACAGATTGCCTGCTGCGTCCCCCGACATTAATCACATATATTACCTCTCAGTCCCTGTCCTCCTCACTCTGCAGAGCTCACTTGTCTGCTCTTTTCAAAATGACATCATCAAGACTCGGATGCTCCCACATCTGTGTTTCATCATATGCGTCCTTACCCGGGATGGCTCCTTTCACCGCTCGTAATTTTTTTCAATAAACAATCCCAAAGGTCGGCGTGCAGGGAGAAAACACAGGAACGCATGAAACACGTCTGCTTTGGTGATCAGCCTCAGCAGATGTCCACGGCTTTTGTACCGGGACGGGGAAACATTTGGGGAATAAATACAGCTTATCACTTAAAAGGCTCCCGCTGGGCAGGATGCTCCATTTGTTCTGAACATGAAAAAGTAGAGACGGTTTTCATGGCTGACAGGGGCCTATTTGTCATGCCACGGTATGACAGTGGAGACAGAGGCTGGAGAATCCGATATGATAGATCCTCCTGTTTCATCATGCTGATATTTGCCAGAGTTCAGCCCACGATGTGTGGTGAGTGTATTAGAGAGAGGATCAGCCAGATCATATGTATTTATGTGTCTCAAAGGCAAAGTATGAATTTATAGCACTAAATACCACAGTAAACTTAAGCATAGTGGCTGTATTTACTCTCAGCCGTACGTTGCTTTGGTTGAAAATGTCTCCTTAATGAGACTGTAACTCTGTGAATGTCTGTCCTTTCTTCTGCAACCACAATTACTCCAGCTTTCTGTCCATAAACCCCTGTGGCGTGGTCGCCATCATTAGAGCAGCAATTACCAACCTTTTTTCTGCCAGGCCCCCCCTTTGACAGATAGAAATATTTAAGCCCTCCATCCATCACCAAAAACACTGACACATTAAAATATATCATTAAAACTATAAAACCTATCTCCTCCTGCAGGAGGTAGCTAAAGTTGCTCTCTCACTCATACCCACTGTGACTCAGGTCTAGCCGAGGGTGAGGTATAGCTCGTTCAAACTTGTCTTTGTTTTAGCAGCATAGATTTGCCATCATTACCGAGAGGGACCTGGATGCAGCCGAGGGCCTCACACGGGAAGTTGGAAAATCACCGCCATATCCCATCTTCTAATACCGGAAGTCACTTGAACTTCGTTGGGGTTTTTTTTGTGCATCGCCACCATATTAATGGAGGCAAGTCCGCCACATAAGAAAATACAAGAAGACGAAAAATATGCAAGCTTTAAATAGTTAATAAATCAATTTATGATCCAAATTCACGTATGACTGAGCACAGACATAATATGTGACCGGAGATTGGCTGGCTGGCTGGACGCCGTTGCCATGTTGCCAGAGGCAAGTTGCTACGTCATTCAATACAGTAGACAAGGACTGTGCATGTTTTCAGAATAAAAAGCTCAATCAGATTAAGATACAGTGCTTAACAAATTTATTAGACCACCACCCAATGTAAGGTTTATGCCACAGCTGCCCTGAATTAACAGTATTGGTAATTACCAAAATCATTTATGTTTCTGCAATGGCTAATACACCAATATGTAGAGGCTCGAATGATATTTTTAATGCTAAAATCTAATTATTATTGTTATCCATGAATTTTCAAATTTACTGATTTACAAAAAAAACAGAAAAAATAGTAAAGCACATTAATACTTCTTGATTAATATGTCAAATTATAGTATTTTACTTGCATTCCTGAACAGAAAAATGAGTTTTAGTGGTTGAATGTTATGCTTGATAAATTTCTGACTTCTCAGAGAAGCCCAGTGAGCTGGCTCAAATTTGGGTGAATTCAGTTTGAAATCCCTCATTCCTCTTCAAAATGGTAAAACATGGAGAGCTGACTGAAAATGAAAGAGTCTGCATTAAAGCACTTCATGATGCTGGATGGTCTCCGAGACAAATATGACAGGTGGTCTAATAAATTTGTTAAGCACTGTATATAAATGAATTCAAAATAAAAAATATCTTTACATATATGAAATTGTATTATATATAAAATTATTTTATTTTAAATCATGGAGTACACCTTTTAATTAAACTGAGAAAATACAAGAAAGCAGATTCTGCTTTTATGTTTCACTATCAGTTCTTATTTTAACATGGATCATTTGTTATAAATGATTCATTCAAATCCATGCAATCTCGTTGTTTGAGCTTTTTATTCCGGAAACCTGCACAATTATTATCTACTGTATTGAATGATGTAGCGACTTGCCTCTGGCAACATGGTGGTGATGTCACTGTCTGGCCAGCCAGCCAATCTCTCGTTGGATATTATGTCTGTGCTCAGTGATACCTGAATTTGGATCATAAAGCGAGTCATGAAAATTAATGTAACGTTATCGCTGTGGTTGTTAACCCAAAAACTTGTCTACTTGTATTTCCTTATGTGGCAGACCTGCCTCAATTAACTCATTGAGTGCCAGCCCTTTCATAAAATGGAATGTGGCTTGTGCCAGTGTTTTTGGCCATTTTGTGTCATCTTTCAAGACCTACAGAATATTTTGTGCTATGACTCTGAAAACACCAAATGAAAGAAGAAACTCTATTTCATCATGGAAAAAAAAGTTTGTTTGCAGCTTGTTCCGTTCTTGATTTATCTGAAGTTGAATAGAGGCTAGTTTCACCAAAAAGACCACTTTTTTTCTAGAACGCTGAGAAAAATGCATTTTTGTGAAAGAGAGTCGGTCAAGCAAAACAGTGATTTGAATGTTATAATTTTGCCTTCAATGACATAAAAGACATCTGAAAATTGTATCACAAATGTTATTTTATTGTAAAATAAATAAAATAAATGAAAATAAATACAAAATACAGCACAATACAACTGGACGGCCACCACGGGACCTTCTTTGCGCCCACGTCCTGTCCTGCTTGTGTGTCCCCTGGCACTGCCTGTAAATTATAGAAGTAGTATAATATATAATATGTTATATATATTATTTATATAATATATAATCTATAATAGAATTTATTTTTGTTCTTACCTCTTTCACTGCCAACAGATGGTATTGTAGAACTGCATGGGGCTTGCTCTTCTCTCAAGTCTGCTTCTGAAATCACAGGAGCATGAGTGATGGTTTCATTCGATAAATCTGGCTGAATAATCAGTGGGTTCCTAATGTTAACTTACCTCCATCGCTCTGGGACAGAGAACAAGATCCGCTCCGCTCACTCCGCAGCCATTCCTCAGAGTCTGGGTCAGAAAAGTCTGTCTCTGATATGTTGTCGCTGTATGTATCAAGCTGGCAAGCAGATGGCTTCTCTCTGGGGGAGACCTGGCGGCATTCTTTTGCCTCTTGGCCGGCCGAGGCAGATCAATGAACGTACTGATCCATGAATTCACTGTCAGTTTCAGTGAGTAACCGATTTCTCACGCAAAGGTTTAAAGTTTCTTCCAGTGTCCGCTGGCGAAACTGGCCACTTGATCCCTCCGTTTTTGGGGGAATTTTGTGCCGATACTGAATATTTTGGAACTTTTAGCTTAGATTACCTCCATCCCTGCATCTCCACTTCCTGCTCTGATCTCAGGGGCTTTGCTTTACCATCTCTTCCGTGTTCCAACTACGTATCCCAGAAGCCCCAAAATTACTCACAGGGAGTGTGAGAGCACCCCCTTGTTCCAGACGCCAAAAAAACACTTTGACGTATATATACGTTAATGGCACTCAATGAGTTAATATGGTGGCGTTGCATGGAGAAAACCACGAAGAAGATGTTCAGTTCAAGTTACTTCTGGTATTAGAAGACGAGATATGGCAGCGATTTTCAAACTTCCGGTGTGAACGTCTCGGTTGCATTCAGGGACTCTTGTCATTACCTGGAAGCCCTAGCTAAATATGTCATGCTTTGCCAACAGTGCAAGTTTGTCTTTGTAGGTCAACAACTGATTGAACGCTCACCGTCAAATCCACCGCCTTACCCAAATTATCTAACTAACAATGAGTCATCACGTTACACCTGCCCATGGGCCAATCTCCTCAATTCATTTGAATGGGAACACCCAGACCAGCACAGGAAACTTCGCTGGTCCTTAGGGCTTTCTGTCAATTGCACATCAAAATGTGATTGGCTGATGACACTGTCACTCAACGTTGGATCCCCAACAGTAACTCCCAGCTTCAATTCAAGGCTTGAAATGTAACGACCGCTGGACCCCGGAAAGGAGCAGTGACGTGTTTAGGACATAGGAAATTTCTGTACAGTGACTGATTCCATGCACATTTCAGAATAACTTTTCAATTATGGAAAAAAAAATCATTTTAATTTTTAACAGGGCTGCCCCGACTGCTGATTGGTCCTGTCATTCTTTGACCGGGAGTGTGCAAATAAAGCTAGAAGCTCTGCAAAATGGATCTGCCCGGTGTCATACATGGAATCTAGACTATCCATCGGCTTTGGAAGGTTTCAGTATTCCTTTTTCTCCTTGAATTAATAGCAGTTGTATTTTCAGACAGCTTGAGAAAATTGAAAATGAACCAAATCATGTGACCAATTAAAAAAGAGATACAAAATTTTTAGCATAAGACATTTAAAAAGCTAAGCTATAGAGTTTTGGCTTTATGCATGCTGCTAAGAAAAAGGAATGTTAGCACAAATAAAGAATAACTAATTGTAAATGTTGAATACATGTTGGGGTTTGGGATCTTTCCTCTGTCATTTATCCCAGACGCCACCATCCAACAGAAACAGCCCGGCCTTTTAGTATGTTTGTTTTTTCACCATTTCAGACCACATTCCCCTGAGGCCGTTGTTCATTATGAGCATTTTGAAGTTCCACATCAGCGAGAAAGGTCAGAGAAATCTGAATTATTTCTCAGCAGATCAAACGCTGGAAGCTACTTTACATTTAAAATGCACACCACGTTAAATCATCCATGTTCCCCTGAAAATACAAGCATCCGTGCATCTGACCTATTTGACATTTACTGCATTATTTATCATTCATTAATATTTAACTGTACATCAAAACAGCCCTAAACACCCCAGTGAGACAGCAGATAGAAACTTTAGTGCATTTTTAAGCATGATGATGATCAGTTTTGTTGCATTAAGCTGCAGGAAAACAAGGTCTGTATGCAGAAAACAATGTTGAACTTCATGCTGGTTTCTGAACTTTCCCCTCATGGGTTTCTCCATTTGCATCTCACTTAGGCATTTTTCCGAATCTGCTGCTGAATAATTAATCAATCATGCAGGAAATGTAGCCACTAATTGCCTTTGAAAGAAACCATTTATGCCTCCAAGAAAGACCAGTTTTCAACCAGCTTACACTCATTCTGTCGGCTTGTTTTCTTCTGGGAATCACCGAATGTTTCAGGATGTGGACTGCTCAGCAGCTCCACCATGATAATTAGCTTCTTCGTTCACCACAGTTCATTTAGTCCAAAGAGGAAATGGAAAAGTTAGAACGGCTGAAAGGAAACGTCCAAATCCAGTTTTGTGAGCGGCTATGCTACCATTTGTCTTCCTTCTACTGCGACATTCTGATGATTGGTGACCAGCAACTTTCTTAGAGTAAGAGCTACATCCTTTATTCGGTTTTAATGCCAGACTACTTAAGATGTCATGGTTCGGCTCGCACCTTGGCTTTGGGGAACCAGGATCGACTGAATGGCACCATGTCCTTCACATGGCACATCATCACATCATCACATTTTCTCCTTGTAAAAAAATGCCATCTTGCATTTTATTTAAAATGTGGAGGACCAGAGAATAATTGACAAGCCTTTGACTGCTGTGAGCTTCATAGCTTTGCCTCTTTTCTTACAAAGGTCAGGATATAACTTTTCAAACATGGACATTAGAGGTGTTGAAAATAATCCATCCATCCATTTTCTACACCGCTTATCCCACTGGGGGTTGTAGAGAGCTGGAGCCTATCTTAGCTGTCATGGGGCAAGAGGCGGGTTTACCCTGGACTGGTCGCCAGTCAATCACGTGGCTGACATATAGAGACAGACAACATGGACGCTCACACTCACGGCCAATTTAGAGTCACCAAGTAACTTAACAAGCATGTTTTTGGTGGTGGAAGGAAGCTGGAGAACCCAGGGAGAGCACACAAACTCTACACAAGAAAGACCCTGACCTGGAAGCAAACCAGGAACCTTCTTGCTGTGAGGCAACAGCGCTAATCCTTGCACCGTCATGCATATTGAAAATAATGTTTTCCACAATGCATTTAGATGCAGATGTGGACAAAACACTTACAGATTAAGCAGGGTTGACTCTTTAATGTCTGTTGTCCAAATACCAAACCTTAAACTTGCAAAGCAGATTAATTGGCCTGTTTCCATGTGTGCTTTTAGGCAGATCCATTTTGCAAAGCTTGATAATGCCAGGTCTGAAAATGAACCTGACCAATCAGTGTTATTTGAGGAGAAAGAGGTGGTCTCTATGGGTATGGCGGGAAGGCAATAGCAATTAATGCTATCCTGCTGAAGAGGCTCAAGGCGGGTGGTGAAACCCCCCCTCTGCTCTCTCAGTGTACCAACTGCAGGGGTATTACACTTCTCTCAGAGCCACCTGTTCAGTGGTATCCTTCAGTGATACTGCTGAACAGGATCCACTGCTCCAACACCAGCAGCCTGAATGCTTGGGCTTTACACCTAAGAGGTCTACAGAAGATCGCGTCCTGGCACTTTGGGTCCTCACTCTGCACTTTCAGGATTCATAGAGGGTTGCTTGCAGCCTATGTTGACTCAGGAGGATTCTGGAGCTCAGCTGGATCCCAGATGCTGGAAAGTGTGTTGGCTCCACCTCTGACTTCTTCCCAGTTGATTCTGGGGTGAAGCAGAGATGCATTTTAACCCCTGTGCTCTTCAGTACCTGTATGGGCGGGATAATGGGACTGATGACAGGAATAGCGAACTGTGGAGTGTCATTTGGTGATGTCCAGATCACTGATCTTGGTCCTTATGGAGATCCTAGTGGAGATGGTAGATGTCCTTTTGGGGGCTCTTAAATTATAACCCTTTCCCACTGGCCGAAAAACGTGTTTAAACATGGTAACAATCAGCTCCTGCCGGCAGTGGGAAAGGCTCTAATCGGAATTCAGACCCATGTTGACTGACCCTGCAATGGACATGGGTTTTTATCGGCTCGGTGAACACGGGATGACTTTGGCATAAAGTGCCTACACCATACTATCGCGCCTGTAACTTGGGGCAACAAAAGGATGCCAGCAGCTGAGGGACGAGCAGTGTTATTTTTTGGACTCAGCCTGTGAGATCTATATTTGCAAGATGACTATGCACTTGCAGGACAGCGAGATCAGAGAGCTTCTATTGATCCGTGGAGTAGAGCAGGTTCGGCGCCAGGTCACAGGGACTGTGCAAGACACAACTATATACAACACGCACAACATCGGCGTGCGTATGACACACCAGAGGGGGAAAAAAAAATCAGCCACGCAGCTCGTCTGCTGGCGATCAGACTCAAGTCTGCTAGCAATGGGAAAGGAGTCACTTTCCAATTGTTAGCGGGTTTACTCGCGTTTAATAAACCTGCGTTTACACTCTGATTTTAGTGGAAAAGCGGTATTATTGTATGAGGAAGCTGAAGCATTGGGAATGCACGTCTCCTGGGACAAAACAAAGATCCAGGCATTTGCCATCATCAATCCTGACTGCATGGCTAAGATCAACCACAGACTTTGACTCAGTCATGGAGGGATGGGTTCACTGAGCAAGACGGTGTGTTGTTTCTGGTATCTGAGCTTGCAGACAAGTCTTTCAGTACTTGGTCCTTCCAGTCTTACTATATACTTGTGAGGTTTGAATGTTTAGTGATGGCCAGAGGTGCCAACTGGACTTCTTTGTGACGTCTTTGTTTCAGTGCATCTTTGGGTATCGTTGGCGAGACCGTGTGTCTGATGCTCATGTGCTCAGGAGATTGAGGATGGTGTAACAGTTGAGGATACCTAGAGAGATGAGGCATGGGCCTAGTGAGGCCTGGTGCCTTGTCATCTCCTTCTTGCCTTGTTCCTTAACTATGTAAACAAAAGGAACATAGAGGAAATGCTGCATTGTGCATCACTCACATTCTGTCAGGATTCTTCTATAGGAATCAGTGAAATCAAGCTGATTTTGAAGCTGATGCTAGCTCCTGTTTCCTGCTGTTTGGGTCAAAAGGAAAAAAGGAAACAGAGAATCCCACTTGACTGATCCAAACCCCCAAATCCCTCGGACTCCCCCTGGAACTAGAAGCGTTCCTTGAGTACAGCCCTGCGCAGCTGTTAGACATTGGCCTCCAGTTTTCTGTAAATACATCAGATTGGTATTGATCTCCCATCTAACTCTGCAAAAGCAGATAAAGTGCATTTTTGCAAACACTTAAACCACTTGAAATGGTCTGAATGTGCACCAATCAGAGGAACTAATGATCATCATACAGCAGTGAAGTGAGAGAGCGTTAACTGGTTTCACTGGGCTCTCATCCTTTGTTTCCTAGGCTGTTGTGAATCCTGCTCTGCCCCTCACTAGGTTTCTCTCTGTGCTCAAAGAAAGAGCCTGCT
This sequence comes from Cheilinus undulatus, assembly GCF_018320785.1. Lineage (NCBI taxonomy): Eukaryota > Metazoa > Chordata > Actinopteri > Labriformes > Labridae > Cheilinus > Cheilinus undulatus. The sequence goes on from NC_054873.1 coordinate 48,760,512, forward strand.
TTCACTCTTGTCATTCCTTTGCTAATTCAAGATCAGCCTCACACTGCTAATTACTCACTCATTCATCCTCTTCACACTCTCTTTCTCCCACTCTGTTTCTCTGCAGAAGCATGCAGGAATGCTGGGAGAGCGTCCTCATTATGGAGGAGACGGCAGATTGAGAATCGTCTTCAAACACCAGTTTGGTTGCTGCTTTACTCGAAGAGATACAATCGACCCTGGAGTGTCCCTGTGGGAGAAACTCTAAAGCTGAGTTATGCAGCCGAGTGTGGGAAGAAAAGTGTAATAACTTTCACCTGAATGCCTCCACTCTACCAAACACCATGGGTTTGTCATTCACAGGCGTCAGACCCCCCTGCACAGAGAGAGAGGGGCCTGCAGGGATCTCGCACTAATGAGGCAGCAGGCATTTCTCTGGCGCGTTACAAACCGCTGTGTCTGAAGCTTTTCTCTGGACTGGGAGCTGCACCCAGTACCAGCTACTCTTTCTCCCACTGAAAGGGATTCACAATTAATGATGCAATTATGCTAATGGAATCGCCAAGCTGCTGGTTTGCCTCTCCTCCTACTAAGTATCAATCCTGGTGAAGAATGGGAGCGTGAAAGCATCAGAGCTTGTGAAGAGATGGAGGAACTGCTTCGCTGATGATAACTGCTGGCCTCACCGTCACTCTGCTTTCTGCTGTTGTGCAGAGAGATGGATTGGCAGGCAAGCTGAGAGTATTTTCTTGAGATCCAATCAAGTTTTGGCCACTCAGAGATTTCTTTTAAAATTCACAGTATGACTTCATTTCTGTGCTGCGGCAACAGAACACGGCGTGAGCTCTTCTGGCATGGAGAGGCTTTTTCCTTTTGGCGAGGTTGAAACTTTACAATCCTCCTTTCAGTCAGCCTGCAGCAGATGGTCTGATGGAGAGCATTTTCCTGTCATTCATGGACACATTCAGTCATAATGTTGGCTTTTGAAATCGCCAGCCATTAAGACAATTTAATAGAGCAACTGAGAGACATGCATGTTTAAAGGATGGGTTTTCCTAAACCATGACACAAAAGTTTGAAGAGTTACTGAACCCAAGAGTTTCAGCTGAGATTCATCTACCCTGGAATCTCAAAAAATGACTTTAAAATGTCATGACGTGAGCTGGAGGGAGGGGGATAACACAAACCAGCTCACTTTTTTCTGCAACATCATTTAGTCCGTGCTTCTTTTGCAGATTTAAACTTTAGCCATAATCTCATACCCATCCAATTAACTTTCCATCAAAATGAATGGTGGCAAATGAAAAAGATGGAGTTTAAAAGCTAATAATGGGAAAATGGTACAGTTTAATGGTTATTAAGACTACAGTCTTTGACAGAGTTCCTCCAAACATGGCTAAAGTCCTGTAAAGAGACGTTTATATTAATGATGAATCGCGCCTTATCCCTCTGAATAAAATTTCCTTTCTGATTCTATTTTGTCCAAACCTGGTACTTTTTTCCAGAGACCTTCTTCATCTGAAACCTGATGCCGTTTCCCCTGAGGACTGATTTCTTTTTTTCCTGAGACTACTTTATCTGAAGTCTGAGACCTTATTTTCTGAGACCTTAGGCATTTATCCTGACACATTTATACTGACCTCATGTCTTTTGTTTAGGATGCCTGATGCCTTTTATATATACATTAGGGCTGTCAATAGATTAAAATTTTTAATCATGATTAATCTTACAAATTCCATAGTTAACTCGCGATTAATCACAAATTAATCACACTTTCCTTGTCTGTTCTAAATGCCTCTTACAGGACATTTTTCAAGATTTCTCAAGATTTAAATACCCTTATCAACATGAGTGGACAACAGTACTTTTTTATGCAAATCTTTGTTCATCTTTGTTAACCCTAACCCCCTAACAACCCAAAAAACACAACAGATAATGTCCAGAAAATTTTCTAGTCTAATCTCAAAGATACTGAATGCTCTAAAAATCTTCTGGGAGCATAACATGGTAAACTCCAAGCCCACCAAGCCACAATAGATGAAATACTGACCTTAATGTAACATTACTGAATAATACCACAGACTTGTAGAAGTTAACTCCTCTGTTCTCAGCAGCTTAACACAGAATAACAGATCTAATCATCACACATTGACATAAAGAGCATGGTCAGTGAAGTTCAAATCACTTAAAGATCATTCCTGGATCCTTCACACTAAAGCAGAGAATTTTGGTCTCACATGGGGGAAATAAAGGCTCACAATCATCCCTCAACAGGACTCACAACAGGATGATACAAAAAGACTAAATACAGTCAGGGAATTACACTACAGATTACTCAACTATTTTTTTTTCATAAATAAAGGGGACCCACAGTCTAATAATACCTTTTAGCTTATATTATGATACTCTACAGAGCTTCTTCACTCTCAGGCTCACCTGTAACCTCTGCTCCCCTGTTACACACCAGCCTCTGCTGCTCTGTCTCCTCCTCCTCAAGAAGCAGCTGTAGGCCTATATTCACCAGCGTCAGACCCTCCTATAGGGACTGCAGTCTTTTACACTTTTGCAGCATCTTGATTGTTTTTTTTTTTTTTTTTTTTTAATTTGGCATTCATTTACTGTTCCAGTCGATCGTTTCAGTAAGTTTCGTTTTGTCCGCATACTTCCACTTTCAAGCAGGAGCTGAGTGAGTCCATCACTGCTTGCAGTTGTCTGAGCGTAAACAATCCAGCATGGTGAGGGGGGCGGCGCTCTGCTTTAGTGGTGTGCTCGGCTAGCGAGTGGTACGGGGTGTTTAAGACTCTACTAGTACAAACTCCTGATAACTCCGTTCATGTCGACAGTAACAGAAAATAACTTCAGTCTTATCTGGCATGATATGAAAGCTGAACCTGTCATTCAAAAGTGTCCTTTATCCATTTATGCTTGCTTGTATTGCATCACGATGGCGTCACTTCCTGATTAGGCAAACTACGGGGTGGGTCGAGGGTCACACAGAATGCGCATGCGTTAATCATACGACAAAAAAAAAATGGCGTTAAAAGTAATTTGAGTTAACGCAATTTTAACGCGTTAACTTTGACAGCCCTAATATATATATATATTTGAGATCCAGCACTAAGGGTTAGGCTTAGGCGTGAAAAAGACTGACAAACCCTGGCAGCTGAGTCCAACACAAAGAAGAAACTTCCGCTTGGGACTTCCGGCATGGATTGGATGTATAGCGACGCCTGTGTCGGCCATCTTGACTGCAGTTGGGTCCCTCTCAATATATCACCTTCCCCACTGCCTCACCCTGAACCTAACCACTCTGGTTTTAATGCCTAAGCCTAACCTTAGACGTACAGACTTCCGGTTGAGACTTCTGTTATGGACTGGATGTATGTCGGCCATCTTGTCTGCAGAAAGGTGCTATTGTAGATCTTAGGCCTTTCTTCTCCTCTGATTTGTAGCGCCTTTTTCCTGGGACAGTGTCCCAACTTTTTTGGGAATTGGGACCTTTTTGGACACATTGAATATACTTTCTGTTTTGTCAAATGTAAACAACAGCTCTCAGTCTTAAAGAGTTTATTCATTATCTTTAAGTTGTAAATAGATTTTTTTTAGTGTCAGAGTAAAAACACCAGAGAGAATCCTGAAAACAGCTTTTTCTTCCTCATTTCTCTCTGAAAGTTTTTGGCATCTTTCCATGGATGTTAACGGTTTCCATTGTTCTAAATCTTGGCTTTGGAATAATCTCAGTTTTTGGGTTGCCAAACGCTCACAGCAACCACCACCAAGCTCTTTATCACACCTTTCTATCCTCCAAATTCATGGAAACGCCAGAATGAAAAGCTAAATGTAGATATTTGTAGACATAGGAGGATTAATTTAACTCTGATTAGAAACTATTTTAATTATTTTTGCCTCACAAAGAGAAATATTAAGAAGCTGTGCAGCCGTCCATGTAAACGCAGCCGTGCTCGGGGTGGTTGTGGTTTGATTAAACTCCAAGTAGCCGTAATTGAAAATGTTACACCTGAGAGTCCCTCCATAATCACATTAGCTCTCCTGCCAAGATCTTTCCACTCGTCTTCATTTCATTGGAGACGCGTTTGTGTTTGTGAGCATTAGGACGTGGGATTGTTCTGCTGCTCTGTGCATTGGCTCACACGTGTGACTAAAGGTTAATTATAAAAGCGGTGCACACAGGAGCGCCGCAGATAAAACACCGACGAAGCTTTTTCACTCATAAACTGTTGAATGCCTCGCCTGGTGCTAAACTCCCATGACACGCCAACATTTTATTACAGATTCAAACAAAATGTGCTTTCATTTCCATCATAACAAGCTCATTGCCAGGCTGCAGTCAGCTCTCCTAACCATAACTGTCACATTACACAACATGTAAAACCACACTACACAGCCCCAACAATGGCGACCCCGGGCCTGACAGTCACAGCGAGGGAGAAATGAATACTAACTAATGGGAGACAATCCTGGCCTTGTGAATGTGGGAGTGTGGAGTCTGCTGAGGGGTTCCCAGGAGGTTTCCCTCCCACGAACAAAGCCCAGGCTGCCGGAGTGTTTGCTCTTGTCAGTCACCTGCCAGATGACGACAGAGACGGAGCAGCCAACAGCAGCGCGAGTCAACTAGAGACTCTGAAAAACACAGAAATAGAGCTGCTTCCTCCTCCTTCACACAGCTGCTACGTGGAGGAAAAGTAGGTTACATGTAGTCATGCTAAAGCAAAGACGCTGTCTCTGGAACGCTCTGAAGAGGCAGGTGCTTCATCTTGGTTTGACATCAGCGCCAGCTCAGAGTTAAAACGGAGCCTAGTTTGAGTCTCGTTTCTAATTAAGGATGGATTTAAACCACTACTCTAGTTTTAGGCATTGCACTAGCTGAGATTCCTCAAAGAAACATCTAAAACCAACCGTACACTCTAGAGCTGATGGCGCCCTCTATTGTTACTGTGTGTTTCCACAGCTTGGACCAGAAATGCATAAAGGTGCATGCCTGAGGCCCAAAATATGACAAACCAGGTTTTCCTCCAGCATTTTCAGAAAGTTACTCCAAGTCACAACCAATCTCAGTATATGCCAGCCAACACTCGACTATGTAGAGCAGTGTTACTCAACCGTGCTCAACCAAAGAGCCAAATTGTTGAAAAATACCTTTGCAGGAGCCACAATCTAAGTGGTGAATGTGGCAATTAAAATAAGTTTAAGAAGGCAGAAATGGTCAAAAAGTGGCAAACACTGGGAGAAAAGTGGCAAAAATGGGCAGAAAGTGGCAAAATGGGTGAAAATTGGCAAAAAATAATGAGTTAAAGGTGGCAAAAATGGTCGAAAAGTGGCAAAAAGGTGGAGAAAAATGTATGGAAAGTGACTAAAATGGGCAAAAATCTGAAAAGAAGGAGGATAAAAATGTCAAAAAGGGGGAAAAGTGGCAAAAAGAAGTGGCAAAAATGGGCTTAAAGCGGCAAACACTGGTAGAAAAGTGGCTAAAAAGGGCAGAAAGTGGCAAAATGGGGGAAAATTGGAAAAAATAATGAGTTACAGGGGCAAAAATGGTCAAAAAATGGAAAAAGGTGGAGAAAAATGAGTGGAAAGTGACTAAAATGGGCAAAATCTGAACAAAAAAGCAGGATAAAGGTGTCAAAAGGGGGAAAAGTGAAAAAAAGGGAAAAAAAGGAAAAAATGTCAAAGTGGCAAAATGGGTGAAAATGGGCAAAAATAATAATTTAAAGGTGCATGAAGGTGGAGAAAAATGAGTGAAAAGTGACTAAAATGGGCAAAAATCTGAAAAAAGGTGGGGATAAAGTGGCAAAAAGCATGAAAGAGTGGCAAAATGGAGAATAGTGGCATTTAATTGTAAAGGAATTAAAGTATGGAATTAAAGTAGCAAAAATTGCAAATGAGGGCATTTGAAATATGCAGACAAAAAACAGAGTTTGACAATTAAAGCCTGCTGTGTAAGTGTAGTGCCTTTAAAATGTATTCACCTCCTTGATTATTTCACCCATTTATCATTTGATAAATCAATCATGGTCAATATAATTTGGCTTTTTTTGATTTAAAAAAGTGAGATTTCTGCAAAGTAATGTCAACTGAATATAAGTCTGTAATGTAAGTAAGTGACTAGCAGAGTCACCTTTGGCTGCAGTCACAGCTCTGAGTCTGTGTGGATAAATCTCAGTCAGGCTCAAACATCTGGACTCTGATATTTTACTCCATTCTTCTTTGATAAACTGCTCAAGCTCTGTCAGGTTGCACGGGGATCAGGTGTGAACAGCCCTTTTCAACCCAGTCACAAATTCCGTATTGGATTGAGGTCTGGTCTTTGACTCGGCCACTCCAGAACATTCCCATTTCTGTGTAGCTTTCTCTGTATGCTTTTCCTCATTGTCTTACTGGAAAACAAATCCTCCCAAGCTGTACTTCTGTTAAACTAAATAATAAATCCTCCAGAATTTTCCTATTTTGCAGCATTCATTTTACCAGGGCCGGCTGCTGAGAAGCATCCCCACAGCATGATGCTGCCACCACTGTGCTCCACAGTGTGTTTGTGGCGATGCACAGAGTTTAATGTCGAACATAGTGTCAAAGAACTTTCTTCCTCTTGACCATGGAGTCTCCCACATGCCTGGACTAGGTGAACTCTAGTCCAGACTGAATCTGAGTTTTCTTCAACAGTGTCTTTCTCTTTGCCACTCTCCCATAAAGCTCTGACTGGTGAAGAACCCGGCCAACAGTTGTTGTCTGCAGAGTCTCTCCATCTCAGCTGCTGAAGCTTGGAACTCCTTCAGAGTAGTCATAGGTGTCTTGGTGGACTCTCTCACTAGTCTCCTTCTAGCACGCTCACTCAGTTTGTGAGGACGGTCTGATCTAGGCAGATTTACACGTGTGACATATTCCTTCATTTCTTCGTGATGGATTTAACTGAACTCTGGGGGATGTTCAGAGACCTGGAAATGTTTTCGTCTCCATCCCTTGAATTAGACTTTTCAATCACATTTTCTCTGAGTTGCTTGGGGTGTTCTTTTGTCTTCGTGATGTAATGGTAGCAAGAAATACTAATTAACCAGCAATGGTAAAACATCCAAGGGGGTTATTCTTTTTTATGGGCACCATATTTTCCAGCCAACATTAGAAACCAGGAGGTATATTAGCGTTGATTTTTTCAGTTTACTCTAGAACTTATAACTAAGCTGCTGCACCAGGCTACAGAGACATATCTCTGTTTATTAAGTTTGTTGTAGCCTTGTCTTAAAATCATCTAACACTTCTGTCACACTGAGAGCTCTGCAAGGAAATTAAAACAATCAGGATATTTTCATAAGTGAGCTACAACAGCAGAGAGCACATTTCATAAAGTGTTCCTGACGTCCAGCCTCCGCCTGCTTCCTCGTGGCTCCACATCTCGTACGTGTGATTAATTGGAAGTGGAAATTGTAACACAACACTCACACAGACAATTAATGTTGCGAGTGAAATGGATATGTGGTTTAGTCTCTACACATGGAAAGAGTTTACAGAGATTCAAGCTGTCGCAACACATGTCAGACACCGCCATTATTCTTCTATGAATGATTACAGCGCTCTAGTTAACCGTCACTTTAAACACAGAGGACACTGGAAATGTTTTTATTTTCTCAGGGGAGGAACATGAACGCCGTATTTATTAGTCGGCAGCTGTCTAAAGATCTGTTTTAATAAGACTTCGATTCTGGGAAGGGTTTGGATTAGAAGAGGTGGGAAAAGTGCTTCACTCTCTCCACACAATAAAATTGCACAAAGCAGGAAAAGATAAGGACAATAACAACTATAGAATTTTATATTGATGCACATTTGAGATCATAATGGTATTCCAATCTAATAATGTAACATGCTGTTTCCTGTAAAAGTGGATTAAAGCATGATATAACCAAACCTGAAGCAATAATGTTAGCAGGCAGACTTCAGGTAAGAAGCTGTTTCAATGCAACAGAAACCGAATTTACCCTTCTTAATGCTTCCTTAATCTCACCACCTAGATGTGACACTCGCTCCATGGACATCCATCCATAAACTGCCTGAACAGGACCTGTCAGGACTGCCTGTCCCGTTCAGGAGAGCTGGAGCCGATCCTAACTGTTAGTGGGCAAGAGGTGGGGTACACTGGACTGTCACCAGACAGTCACAGAGCTGACAGTGCATGAACAGGGATTTATACCTTGGTCTCTGTGAATACTCGATTCTGATTGGCTCTGGAAATTCCATTGGTGTCCATTAACTTCTGATATATGGACACTGTTCGAACTCCATTACTTGAGCAGGGAGTGTAGCGCTGCCAGCCTAAGGAGCCTGCAGACCGGCATCAACCGTCACTTAAAGAGGGGGTACTATGCTTTTCCGATTTTTAAAACATAAATATGTCGCGAACTGATGAGGTCATCACAATAGGATCTCCTGACTGGTTCGTCCGTGCTGCCGGCAAAGCGGAACAGACCGCCCCCACAAGATGAATAGAGATGAATAAATAACACCGCTAAGTGCGGCGAGGGATAAGTCCACCATTCTCAAAGCCATTTAGTAACACAGTAATTAAACACTTACCAAACAGATACGTCCTGCTCTATCCTTCGCTGCTGCTGGTTTTCTTCCCCGCTCTCTCCAAACTATCAGGGTCAGACTCCGGGTCTAACACGTATGGACGTATATCAAAATTCGCCATATTTTACTCAGTCGGACCGGTTCATTCAAAGTTTACAAGCACTAGCACAGCAACATAGTCACATTGGAGGGGGCGGGCACAAAACATTGAGTCCTGCCGCCGGCCAGCCTCCGGAAAATCGGTCAATCGGAGGAAAGCAGGTCCGTGGAGAGGGGGTGTTAAAGAGACAGCAGTGAAAACCAAGCATTTAAGACGGAGGTTAAAATAAGGCTTTTTCAGGACGCCAGTGTGAGAACCAGGAGTTTTTTGAGCTGTAAACCATGTGAAGCTACTACGTGGGTATCAGAGAGATGGTGTAAAGCCTTGAAAAAAGGCATAATACCCCCTCTTTAACGGACATAAATAAAATCACAGACTCCAGGTTTACGACCAGTAACGTTACGGTGATTTCATATTGGCCCAGTTGTTTCGAACCACTAGCACCGCTGGCAACATCAATCCATAACTGGGCCCACTTGCGTATTTACTCAGTCCAAAACAGCAGGTGGCAGTATGCACGTAGCTGGTTTACAACCCCGCCAAGGAGGAGAAAGAAGAAGAAGCTACCATGGCAACCACTGGGGTCATTACCTGAGCGAAGATTGTTTTTGTTCTGACCCGGCAAAAAGTCCATCCTGCAGCCATGGATGATTAAAATCCCTATTTAGGATGCCAGTAACTTTGCTCTTCGTATCTGCACATCTACTACAACTCAGAGGATTAAATGGACTCGTGCTGCGCATATACAGCAGTTTTTGAGGGGACAGGTTTTTAAGGTTCGTTAGCATTCACACTACCAAAACAAACTGAACTTTGGGCTCAAGTGTACTCAGACCCTGGACTGGGCCCCTAATGTGAAAGCACCATAAGACAGTCTTATCTTCTATATCCGATGTACGTCTTGTTTCCAGGCTCACCTTTACTCTGAGAAGTGAGTGTCGCAAAAAAACTCACTTCCCTCCTGCTATAAACTATAGTCAGAAGATTCAAATAATATAAACAAAAGAAAATAGAAGCCATTATTTCTTTGTAGAGCCAAAGGAAACACTTCTGATAATATCTGATAAATATTGACGTGTCTGAAGGAGAATCCACACCTGCAGGGCGTGGACAGCGCCGTTTCACGTCTGTGACCTCGCAGTGCAGAGGGAGGAATTATTCTGTTTATTCAAACAGCTGGTCTGATAAAACTAAGCTTTCTATCAGATGACTGTTCATGTTAACGTACAGGTTTATACTCTGATCACAGATGACTCTCCATCTCACTCGTCTTCATGCCTTTTCATTGATAAATCCTTTCAGAAAGTGCGCTGAGCGGGCTGGTTTTTTTGTTCAGTTGTGTCTTCATATCTATGGCCCGCCCTGTTTACTGGAGTACTGAATAATGTTTACATTCCCTAAGAACACTATGGGATTGGAATGGCTATTCCAGTTATTAGTCAAGCCCCCAGGTGTTGCTGGGGGAAAGGAATTGTTGCTTTAGTAAAACTTTATTTTGATCACAAAATGAATGAAATAATAAATTAGTAGTTTTATTAATTATTTTCGTTGGTAAGTGACCTCACTGCGCATTGGACAGTGGAGGCCTCCATATCTGGACACCTTGTCAGGCATTAACCCTTACTTATATCCAATTTTGGCCATTCAGAAACCAAGTGTTAATCCTTAATCCTCAAACATAACAGAGAGACAGTCTTGTATGAGCATCGGCGTCTAGTGCTTCAGTCAAATGCCTGACCTCATGTGCACATTTATCAACTATCTTAAATCATCCTATCTACCTCTTTTAAATCTGCCCAGATTCTTGCATCTCTGAAATGAGAGCCAGTTCCTGTCATTCACAACAGGAGCCAGCTCTTAGAGCCAGCTTGTCCATGAATGATACATCCCAAATCTCCTGTTACTTGTGGTCGTGGACTGAGTTGTCATTTCAATCTAACTAGCCTCCAAGATTTATTTGATAAATAATAATAATAATAATAATAATAATAATAATCAAAGTGTCCTTTTAAGCACGTCTTTGACAACATAACCTCACTAGCAGCTTCACTGCTCAGAGCATGCTGGGATACCAGGCAATGGAAATGATGTACAGCTGCTGAGTGAGCGCTGATATCAGGCAAAGTATGGAAGCATGTACTGAATCAGTATCAGGCAGTATCTGAGTACCTAAAACAGCTCTAACCTAAAATAACGCATCTAAACAGCAGTTCCCACAGGATGCTTTTCAAATAACACTGAAAATTTTTTAATAGATTTAAAGGGAATATTTGACCCATTATTGTAAATATGTGTGCATAAACTAACTTTAATATACATATAATTATTAAGTGATATTTATTCTGTAATGAAATTAGTGTGTAAAAATATTTAAAATGTAAATTTACATGCGATGCTTTGCACAACACTCCAGGAACCATGGGGGCCCTCAGTCTCTGCTGGGGTTCACAGGCTGAAAAGTTTCAGAGCCCCTGGTCTAAACAGCCCCACAAGCCACTTACGGGAAATTTCGCCAATTAACCTAACAAGCACGTTTTTGGCCCGCTGTACCGTGTGTTCATGCATGGGGAGAGAATGTAGCTCCACCATGCAGCAGCTCCACAGACGCCGCTGATAAAAGTCTTAGCCTACAGGAGATAAGAGCTTTATTCTGCCATTACAGCTTCAACTCTGAAGCTTTCCCTCCAAATTCCACCATCACAGCCGAGCCCATCAATGTATAAAATATGCATATTACATCTATATTTAGATTCAATCATGTTCAAATATCCCCAGGAGCTGAGCTCCTCAGCAGCAGAACAATACATCAGGACACGAGCGGCCTTTCACTGTGTGCCTTTCTGTTTCACATTTCCATATTTCTGCCCTAACAGGAGCTTTCTGACCACCTCATTTACATCACACTGACAGTTCTAGAGGAGGGACAGACACGAGGCCTTTAAAGATTTCACACAGAGCTTCTGTTTGGTCAATTTAAGGCACAACGTGTAGGATTTTAGCACTGAAATATCTGAATTCATGGAAAAATGTGATTAAAGTCCACAATTAGAGCATTCATCTTTAAAAATTGTACTAATTGCATGCATGCTTTGGTTAAGCCACGCCCCCTTTAGCCACAGTGACATAAATTAAATTCACCACTGCTCCTTAATGTCTCATTTCACTCACAGACAGCTAAGTTGACAGGTCAAAGGTCATCAGCAACTTCTTTTATCGACCATTTACCTGTTAACTCTCCACTTTGTTTTCTTGTCCATCCATAACAAGATCTTCTTTCTGTTACCCTTAGTTTAAGTTCCAAATGACTCTAAAACCTTTATTTAAAAAGCAAAAAAAAAAAGAATTTCAAATTCAGCAATAAAGGGAAACCAGCTAACCTTGCTAAGCAGATGGATTCGCCCATTTCCGTGTTTCTCACTTGCGAATCCATCTTACTTACTTTTGGGTATAGCAGTCGTGATGTAAGCAAGCAGCGAGAATAGATCGGTGCTATTATGGCGTAAGAGGTGAGCGTGGAAGCTGCTAAAGCGCCAGTTTTATCAAAACTTGACATTTCTTCGTTAAAAGAAGAACAAAGAACAGCAGTGAGTTGTTTTCAAAAATGACAAAAGTCGAGTACTGACATGTCTACAGACACCATGGTTCACGTTGTGCAGTTCTCTATGGAATTTACTCCTTGGTAGCGGCTACATCACGTGTTTTGTTGCTCTGATTGGCCCGTAAAGATGACAGACAGAACGTTCATCCAGTCACCCTCTAAATTTTTTTTTCAAAGGTTCTGTCCTTTCCCAAACGCTGTATATGGAAGGTTTACCAGATGGGTGTGTTTGTTACAGGTTACCACAAGGGGGCAGTCTGAGATTATTCACAAAAGTATGAAATGCATTAGAGCCCTGAATTAGTGTTGAATATTGAGCATTTAGCTGGGGGTCCCTGGTTGCACCAAAAGCAACGTTCCTGGAGGAAGGCTTTTTGAGTGATTGAGACCTGAAACATTCTGCAGACCTGAGGCTTTATTATGAACCAGTTGTGATGTTTTAGAGCATCGATAGTAGGGCTGGGCAGTTAAACACAAATTAGATTAAATGGCAATATGGCCGCTGCAATTTTCAAATCGAAGAGGGTGCAATATTTTTTTTAACCTGGCATTTATGCCAAAATACCAGTTTTAAACATTTTTTTTGCAGCAGAGATGTTATGCATGACATATCACGCAATCACTCAGGTTCCATTTTTTTAAGAGTAGTCTACAAAAAAAGTCGTCTTTCTTCATTTTTGTAGGTGACGTCTGCAATAAAAGTGAAAATGATCAGATTAAATTTGTTCATCCCTTGTTTAATCTTGTTAGTCGGACTCGTTTCAGGTGCGTGTTTGACTCCACCAGGGCTGCCCTTTATTACCGGTTCTGTTCATAACTTTTATGGACAGAATTTCTAGGCACAGCCAGGTCATTGAGGGGGTCCGGTTTGGTGGCCTCAGGATCAGGTCTCTGCTTTTTGCAGATGATGTGGTTCTGTTGGCTTCATCAGGCCGTGACCTACAGCTCTCACTGGAACGGTTCGTAACTGAGTGTGAAGCGGCTGGGATGAGAATCAGCACCTCCAAATCTGAGGCCATGGTCCTCAGTCGGAAAAGGGTGGAATTCACTCTCCAGGTTGGGAATGAGATTCTGCCCCAAGTGGAGGAGTTCAAGTATCTCTGGGTCTTGTTCACGAGTGAGGGAAGAATGGAACGGGAGATTGACAGGCGGTGTCAGCAGTGATGCAGTCTCTGCATCGGTCTGTCGTGGTAAAGAAAGAGCTGAGTCGAAAGGTGAAGCTCTTGATTTACCGGTCGATCTACGTTCCCACCCTCACCTATGGCCATGAACCGTGGGTTGTGACTGAAAGAACGAGATTACAGATACAGGCAGCTGAAATGAGTTTCCCCCGCAGGTTGGCTGGCCTCTCCCTTAGAGATAGGGTGAGAAGCTCGAAGCTGAATGTCTGTTGCTGCAACGCTCCTGGTCCAGTCTGGGCTCAGCTCCAAGTCCTGCAAACCTTAAAGCGGGGATGTCAAACTCAAGGCCAGGGGGCCAAATCCGGCCATGGTACAGTTGTAGCCGGCCCCCCAGATCAGATCATATTTTTATTATAACTGTTCCACTGATCTGCAGATTTTCTCCAGTTTAAAAATGTAAACCTAACCCCGATGATTTAAAATATCCTAATTATGTAATAAAAATAAGAAAAAGTTAAAATAAATAGAGATAAAAAATCAGGAATGTGGGAAAATAAATTTCTGTTCTCCTTTCATATTCTTGATTTTGCATCTTACAGTTATCAGGCAAAGTTGTGGTTTTAACTTCTTATTTCTTATTTTGACCTTTTCAATTCACATTTTTGACTTTACTCTTATTTTTTTTTTTTTTTATCCTTTTTTGATCCTCAATTTTAAAATTTTTATTAAAGGGGCTCTCTACAAGATTTAGAAAAATGTCAGTGTACCATGACGGCACGCTCCTTGCTCATGAACGAGTCTCCGGTTTATCAGCTGATACACACGCAGACTAAGGAGATTTACCAGCATCATGTATACAGAGGAGGTAAGTGAAGCAACACTTAAAAGTTCCACGAACTAAAAATGAAAATGAGTAAAGTATATTTGAACCTCTAGTGCAGACACAGCACAAAATTTAATATTGGTTCATATGAGGCAATAAGAAAAGGATAATATTTTCGAGACCATTTCTATGAATGAGCAACTTCGCGACTTAGTGCAGCACTGACTAATTTTATTGTCTTTTTACGTGTGTAATGTGTAATGTGTATTGAATGGGACGTGTTTTAGAGCAGAAGCAACAGGGCTAACATTGTTCTGATAATGGTGCCTTGACCGCAGATATCAGATAGCTGACATTATGTGTTGAAGATATTTTCCGTACAAAGTATCAAAAAATATTAAGTTGAGTCCAGTGCCAGGAAGCAAGAAAATGATGCAGAATTATCCGGAAAACACTAAATGAGCAACGTGACATTCTGGTTGTTTGGATAGCATCTTCGTAAGCAAGCTACATGATGTAGCATATGGTTTACACAACATAAAACACTACATTGTATTTCGTGGTCCGGAGTGATGCCTTACCTTTTCAACAGAAAGACGGCCATCTCTGGATCGGTATTTATCCCGAGTGCCAAGCAAAGTTCCCTTTATTTCTCAAATGCTCCATCGATATTTATCCTCGATTTCCCCCTGCGTCGGTCACACTCTCTTTTAGCTTGACGGGCTTCAGCAGATAAAACTAACTTAGTTTTTTTATGTGTTTGCGGAGTTTGTGTGGGTGTTTGGGCTGAGCTAGCTGGTCGTTTACTGGTGGAAGCAGCCTTCTCTATTCAACACGCCGTTGTCAGGTATAAACAGAGCAACGGGGTGCGCGCATTACGTAGTACCAGACGTCACATCCGTTGAGATGTCATGGAAAATTCGGCCTGAATTCTTCACAGAGAAATGACTCCACAGGCTTATAGAGGCGAACAAGGAAGACATAAAGAGCCTCATCCTTCACAGTGGGATAAAGTTCGCACCATTATATACTCAACAGTGGGAAATTTTAAAACAAAAATCTTACATAAAGCCCCTTTAATATTTTGACCTTTTAACTCAAAATTTTTTGTCACGTTTTGAACTTTTTAGCTCCTTACTTTGACTTTTATCTCATAATTTTGCCTTTTTTATCCTCAATTTTTGATTTTAAGTAATATTTCTGACCTGAAACCCAAAAAAAAAAAAAAAAAATTCTCAGGCTTTGACATTTTTAACCAATGATTTTGAAATTGATCTCATATTTTGACCTTAAAAACTCATAATTTCAAATTGGTATCTCATGTTTTGACCCTTAAAAATTACGATTTAAACTTTATTTTTTTATATATTTGCCTTTTAAAACATGATTTTGATTTTAAATGCCTTTTGAGCTAATAAGTTTGAATTTCTATCACAGATTTTGATCTCAAAATCATTTATCATCAGTGCTAAGGTTTTTTTCCCCCATAATTCATTGCTGGTGAAAATGAGGTTGACATTTTATGGTTGAATGTTGGTCCTCAGGCTTGGACCCAAATTCAGGATTCAACCCCAGCTGTGATTGAGTCTGACACCTCTGCCTTAAAGAATAAATGCCTTAAAACAAGATCTGGGTTAAATTTCAGAAAATGAGATTTTAAAGTCTTCCTTTGGTTCTAATCTTAAATCTGTCTCCAGCTAGGATCCACAGGTGCACCCAGGGCGAGGAGCCCCCACGGTGGGCGTTATCTCCACGTGTCCAGGATAAATGAGCGTCCCCCTCACACGGTGACATTTCAGTCATGTCCCTATAACAGAATGTCAACCTGGGCGCTGTGTCCCGGGTCATTAATCTCCTTAATTGAATAAAGATGAAGAGGAACCGCTGTGGTGAGAAAGGCCAGCAGAGCGTCTGGGGTGTGATTTAATGACCCCGGTGATTTATGGGCGAGGAGAACACCCGTTTAGTCCGTGTGGGTGGCGTGTCAGAGGACAGCTCGCAAAAAAAAAAAAAGCCCTTTTTACCGTTTCCCTGTAGTGATCCGAGCAGACGCCCTCGCTGCACCTCAGCGCCGTAAATTTAAGACAGGAAAAAGGAAAGGCTGGGACAGTGTGAGAAAGGAAGTGGATCCTCTCTGACCAGACTGAAAAATAGAGGAAAACAAAAAAAAACAGGGCATGGAGAGAAGAGAAAAGGACAGACTGTACAAAAGCTAAGAAACCCGTACGAGGAGGATGGTAAATGAAAGTGAAAGGACAGAAAGAAGGTCAAAAGAAAGGAAGGGAAAGAAAAATACAGAAAATGAAGAGAAGTAGAAGAAGAAAAGGTCAGGAAAGGATCAAGAGGAAATGAATAAGGGGAGGAAAAGAAAGAAAAATGGCCTGAAAGAAAAGGAAGAAGGAGAAGAGGTCAGGATATAAAAGAAACTGAAGAGGCATGGAGGAGAAAAGAGAAACAAGCGAAAGAGAAATGCAGCGCAGAATAAGAGATACGGAAGAAAAGAAGCGAAACAAAGAAAACAGAGAGGAAAAGAAGGAATGGAAAGAAATATAAGAGAGAGGAAAGAATGGAAATGAATGGTAGGATAAAGCTTAAGAAAATAAGGTTAAAACATGATACAAACTTAGATTCCAAAAAAGTTGGGACATCATGTACATGTGAACAAAAACAGATCAACTGAAAGAAAGGAAGGAAAAGAAAGCTAAGGAAAGGAACAGAAAAGAAAGAAAGAAAAGGGCAGGGAAGGAAAGCTAAGGAAAGGAAAGAGAGAGGAAAGGAAGGAAGGAAGAAAGGAAAGAAATGGGCAGGAAAGGAAAGAAAGGGAAGCCAAGGAAAAGGAAGGAAAGAAGGAAGCAAGGAAGGAACAAAAAGCTTGGGAAAAAAAATGAACGAAATTAAGGCAAAGGGCAGGAAAGGAAGGAAGAAAGGAAGGAAGGAAAAGAAGGCTAAGGAAAGGAAAAGAAAGGGAAAAAAGGGCAGTAAAGGAAAGCTAAGGAAAGAAAGAAATGAAGCTAAGGAAAGGAAAGAGAGGAAAGGAAGGAAGAAAGAAAGGGAAGCTTAGGAAAGGAACAGAAAAGAAAGAAAGAAAAGGGCAGGAAAGGAAAGCTAAGGAAAGGAAAGAAAGGAAAAGAGAGGAAGGAAAGATGAGAAATGGAAAGAAGAAGAAAGGGAGAGAGGAGGAAAGGAAAAAAGAATGGAAAGGACATAAAAGGAAAGGGTTAATAGGGAATGAGAGGAAAGTGCAAAACAACAAAACAAGGCAAGAAAAATGAACGACAGGATAAGAAATAAAAATGAGAAGAAACCAGTTCATGTGATAGAAAAATAAAGGGCCAGAACAGCAGAACGGAGGGGGGAAATAAGAAAGTAGAGTATGAGAGGAAAAGCAGGAGAGGGAAAGTGGTGTGGAGTAAAAGGAAGAAGAAGAGCTGAACAGAAATGGAAAGGAAGGACAAGCCTGTAGTAAAGGAAAGGAGGGGAAAGGTCCAGAAGTTTCCAGGCCAGTCCTGGCGGGCCTGTTCTGCTGAAAACAGCATTAACGTGACGGATTGAAGGCAAACCTCCGTTGAGTACGTTCTCTTTCAAGGCTCATTAGAGCACAATCACAACTCTCTCCTGGTCTGAGTGCTACTGTAAATACTCTAGAATTAAGACCTCAGCGTCTGTGGATGAGAGAGAAGGTTAAAAACCCACCAGCAGGAAGTGATCACCTGTTTTTAACAAGCCCAGCCCCCTTCTTCTTCTTCTTCTCTTTCATATTTCAAAGCTAATGGCTTCCACAGACTCTGAGTGATTACATGGCATGTTAACGCTCCTGAAGACTACGGTCCAGTCTCGGGCCTGAAGGGGAAATGTCTTTTACAGCAGGGACAGCCTGACGCAGATGTGAACAGAATCACCACCGTCTGCAGCGATGTAGCCGCCGTGCTCGCTCCTGCTACGTGGTCACGGCGTGCTAGTGCAACGCCACACTGTGCCATCAGCTGTTGGGTCATTCCTAATCATACAAAGGGTTAAACGTGAGCACAGCTGGACGTGGAGCTCTCCCAGACAGGCTCGTCCCGTTATCTGTACGCCGTCTTCATGCTCTAATCTATCAGAGGAAACGCCATGACTGCAGGATGGTGATTAATGAGCGTTTCAACACGTCTGAGCCTCCGGGTGCTATCACACAATGAGCTGCTGTAATATTAGATTCTCAAATACAGCACGAACGCCGTTATGAGCATCGAGTATTTTTATACAAGCCCCCGGCGGACTGTGTGGGCTTGTTTCAATATCTGTGAATTTGACTTTAATTCTTTCATTGTTCCCATTATTCCAGCTTTAAACCATCTGTGCCCGGCGAGGGAGGCTGAACATACAGAAAAACGCTGAAATAAAGGCTCATCTTTCATCCTGTAGCTCCTCTAATGTGCAGGAGAACCATATTCAGAGTAAATCCAGGAGGACTGTGCCAGCAGAGGATCAGGGACCCTGGATGCAGCAGGGGTTTGTTGCTTTGGTGAAGCTGGCAGAGTCTTAAAAACCAGGAAACAAGGACCAGCTGGCTTTCCACAAGATTTTGGAGTGTTTCTGTGGGAATGTGTGCCCATTTATTCCATAGAGCATTTATGAGGTCAGGCACTGATGCTGGACCAGAAGGTCTGGCTCATAATCTCTGATCCAGTTCATCCCAAAGATGCTCAATGGGGTCGAGGGCAGAGCTTAAGTCAAGTTCTTCCTCCTCAGACCATGTCTTTCTAGTCCTTACTTAGTGCTCTGGGGCACAGCCATGTTGGAATAGAAAAGAGCCTTCCCCAAACAGCCACACAGTTGGAAGTATAGCATTGTACCCAGAATCCACTGATGCTCCACCCGCCTCATTATCCAGTCCAGTGATACTCAGCATGTGGCTCTGGAGCCATGTATCTTTTATGTCGAAATTTTAAATATTATTTCCCCTGAAAACCTTAAAAAGGGGAACCTGTTGCCATTTTCACCATTTTTTTGCCACTTTTTGCCCATTTAAGCTATCTTTTGCTATTAAACACCCCTTTTTTCCTATTTTTTGGCCATTTTGCAACCTCTTTTGGCCATTTTTTCCACTTTATTCCATTTTTGCCCTTTTTCACTATTTTTTTACCACTTTTTGCCCATTTAAGCTATCTTTTGCCATTAAATATTTTTTCCCTGTTTTTTGCCCATTTTACAACTTCTTTTTGCCACTGTTGTCCCATTTTTGCCCCTTTTTTCCCCATTTTTTGCCATTTTCATCCAAATCAGCTACATCTTGCCATTAGATACCACTTATTTCTCCTTTTTACTATTTTTTTGCCCATTTTAGCCCTTTTTCGCCATTTTTTGCCATATTTTGCCCATTTAAGCAACTCTTTGCATTACATACAATACATTACAATACAATAACTTTATTTATCCCCAAAGGGAAATTCGTTTGTCTGGAGTCTCATCTGTTTATGGTAGAATTATATAGTCTAATTGCTGATGGTACATTCCACTTGTTTCCTATTTGTTGCCCATTTTTGCCACTCTTGACTGCTTTTTGCCCATTTGAGTCACTTTCCACTCATGTTTTTGCCACATTTGGACCATTTTTGGTCACCTATAACTCATTTTTTTGTCACTTCTCACACATTTTGCTTCCTTCTGACAATTTTTCCACTTTTTCTCCCCATTTTCACCCCTTTCCCCCATTTTTGCTGCATTTTGTCCATTTTTGCCACCTCTAACTTATCTTTATCGCTACTTAAAGCTGTTTTTGCCACTTTTTCACTACTTATATTGTGGCTCTTGCAAAGGTAATTTTTCAACAGTTTGGCTGTTATGTTGATCAGGGTTGAGTAACACTGATCCAGTCCATTAGGGTACTGAAGGGGGGCTAGCTTCACCCCCAAAATGAACTGGGAAGAAGGTCCAGAAATCTCTTCACAGTCTTGTTCCTTCGTCTTTTCCCTCCATTTCCCAATGCCATTTTTGCACCAAATCAAAAGATTTCTAATCATCAGTGTTCAGGTTCAGTTGGTTTATGCATTTAAAGTGTTGATTGAAGGGTTTTGTGAAACGTCAGATTAAACTCCCACAGGTCTGATCCTAAAATTCCCCCTTTCTCAGCCCTCTTGGGGACTATTCCTGGAGGACTGGGACTAAAAGAAAGTCAGCTCATATAGAAGGATCTTAAAAGAGTCAGGATTTCATATTTCAGCTAAACTGATGTAATGAATGCAGAACAAGACGGCCGGATGGAAACAAATGAGCTAAAACACCTGCACCGCGCTTTGCCTCATTACACCCTCCACGTGCTACAGGAGAAAAGTGGCAAAGCCTTAAGTCAGAAAAGTTCCAACTTTAACAGGAACCTGTTTGAAGTGTGATCAAACATCCGCAGGTCTGACTGAAGTCGCAGCTCCGCAGCTCCCGCAGAGTAATTGCACCTCAGTGGCAGCTCTCACCTCCAGCTGCAGGCTCCATCTCTGCGTGAACGCGGCCGCCTCGCCGCCACATTTACATGAGGAGAACGGGAGGCCCGGCTGTTGCTGAGGAGACAGCCAGAGAAGAGAAGGGCGCCCTGAGGATTTATTGAATTTTCTGATGCATGTTAATGCTCACAGCACACAGAGCTGCTCTGTGTTTACATAAAGTCTTAAAGGTTGGTCATGTGTTCACATTCTGCATGAATATTGAATAAAGGCGCTCAGAGACATGCGGCCTTTCTGCGCTGTGACAGGATGAGGTTGCATTTTCTCTTAGTCATTAAATAGAAGCACAGAGTTCCTGCAGAGCGTATTCTCCTCTTCTCTCTAGTTTGAATCTAAATGAAGTAGATTAAGGTCAGATGGCTGATATAGAGTGGTGCAGTCGTGACGTCATTATTAGTCAAACCTGGAAGTTAGTGTCACATGGGTTCCCTTGGCGTTGAGCCTATGGGATTCTTCAATGGGTTTTTGGATTCTTAAGCTCTGTGTCTGTTAAAAGTTAATGAAACTTACACGTTTTGTTCATAAAGATAATCTTCATAGATTGATAATATAGGAATTATCTGGTTTATGCTATATTGAACTATGACACGTTCAACTGAATTTAACATCATCACAAGTGAACTGTGGCTCAGTTGCCGCACTTCGGATGACGACATATAGTCTTCCCCACAAACACCGTAGTCCTTGTTAGCTGTCTTTTAGCAACCGCCTTTGTTAAGACATGAAAAGATACACAACTCTAAAGGCCCAAACATAGTCGGGCGGAGCGTACACGGAACGGACTCTGCAGATGTCCGCACAGACTCAAAGCAGACGTCCGCAGGGCCCGTGCGCTCAAAGCTCAAATTTTACGACGGCACAGACTCTGCTCTGCGTACTGATGTCACACAAAACACTGCTTGGCATGTATTTTTCACATTGACCCGCATTAACTGTGACACCGACCTGCATTTTGTTTCTCTGTGCAGCGTTGATGGGTGAGCAGTGAAGTTTTCACGTGTCATTTGGAAGGACTGAAAATGTTTTTACACGTCAATAAGTCGCATGTCCTTCACCCACATGGCATACCCCCCTTCCTTGTCTCTTGTGGCATCTAATGGCTGTACATACCACCGCCATTTAATTTTATTGCTTTGCAAAGCCAGCAGGCTTCGTCAGTGTAGGACGCCATGACAGAAAAATGTAAACAACGCGCAAGGATTGTGGGGAATGTAGGATTAATGGAAATTTCACAGGAAACTACTACGCAGCAGTGCGCTCAACTATGGAAGCTCTGATGACTGTGGACATTCTGCATGGAGTCCGCTCCACTCACAGTACGCTCGAGTATGTTCGAGCCATAAGGTGGGGTTGGTTTCAGATATATTTTATGTTTATATTTAACGTTAAACTCTTGAGCTTGTGTTCACCACAAACCTTATTTCAGGCAATTAACCAAAAACTCTTTCAAAAATCCCAGAGACTTTCAGACGACAGAACCAAAAGTGCTAAAATGCAAACTCCCTTCCGCATTTTAGGACTCATTCCTGCACCACTCTATTTAGAGACAAGTTAAAGCAGAAAGATACAAGATAGAATATGTAGAGTTTTAACACTGAAATGCTAAACCTACAAAAGTATTCACTCATCCATCCAACAAAATTGAAACCAGGTGTTCCAATCACTTCCATGTCCACAGGTGTATAAAATCAAGCACCTAGGCATGCAGACTGTTTCTACTAACATTTGTGAAAGAATGGCTCGCTCTCAGGAGCTCAGTGAATTCCAGCGTGGTACTGTGATAGGATGCCACCTGTGCAACAAGTCCAGTGGTGAAATTTCCCGGCTTCTAAATATTCCACAGTCAACTGTCAGTGGTATTATAAGAAAGTGGAAGTGATTGGCAATGACAGCAACTCAGCCACCAAGTGGTAGGCCATGTAAAATGACAGAGTGGGGTCAGCGGATGCTGAGAGTGCGCAGAGATCACCAACTTTCTGCAGAGTCAATCGCTACAGACCTCCAAACTTCATGTGGCCTTCAGATTAGCTCAAGAACAGTGGTAGAGAGCTTCATGGAATGGGTTTCCATGGCCGAGCAGCTGCATCCAAGCCATACATCACCAAGTACAATGCAAAGCGTCAGATGCAGCGGTGTAAAGCACCGGAGTGACCAATAGCACTTCTCCATCTGGCCATCTGATGGACCAGTCTGGGTTTGGCGGTTGCCAGAAGAACGGTACTTGTCTAACTGCATTGTACCAAGTGTAAAGTTTGGTGGAGGGGAGATAATGGTGTGGGCTTGTTCTTCAGGAGCTGGGCTTGGCCCCTTAGTTCCAGTGAAAGGAACTCTGAATGCTTCAGCATACCAAGAGATTTTGGACAATTCCATGCTCCCAACTTTGTGGGAACAGTTTGGGGATGGCCCCTTCCTGTTCCAACATGACTGTGCACCAGTGCACAAAGCAAGGTCCATAAAAACATGGAGGAGAGAGTTTGGTGTGGATCAACTTGACTGACCTGCACAGAGTCCTGACCTCAACCCCATAGAACACCTTTGGGATGAATTAGAGTGGAGACTGAGAGCCAGGCCTTCTGGTCCAACATCAGTGTGTGACCTCACAAATGTGCTTCTGGAAGAATGGTCAAAAATTCCCATAAACACACTCCTAAACCTTGTGGAAAACCTTCCCAGAAGAGCTGAAGCTGTTATAGCTGCAAAGGGTGGACCGACGTCATATTAAACCCTATGGATTAAGAATGGGATGTCACTGAAGTTCATATGCCAGTCAAGGCAGGTGAGCGAATACTTTTGGCAATATAGTGTATATTAAGTTAAGTGATCCGATATTTCCAACAGTTTATTTATCAAACATGCAGAAGACCACGGTCCTTTAAACCAGTTTTTTAATGATACTGCTGCTACTTTACACCAATTTTGTCAAAATTTTTTCCCCTCCTGGCTCTTTGCAGCCAACCTGTGCAGCTTCAAGATAGCAAAATGTCGACAGACATGCCTCAGATCGCTGCATGCCACAGACTTTAGATTGGATGCTTTATGCCTTCAAAACAGGGTTCTGAGTGCAAAATGATCTTTGTATTTTTGTAAGAAACTAGTCTTTCGTTATTTGGCTTTATTCTTAGGCTTGCAAACACAAAGTCCCTCTTTATCTTTGCTCCTTTTAGGATGTGTGTCCACCACTATCGGCCTCTTCATCTGGATGTTGATTTGCATACTGAAGACATGGAAACTGCTTACTGTACTCCGAGCATCATGTCATCTATGGAGGGAAATCAGGATGGACATCTCTGAGCGTGTTCAGAGGCGTTGTGTAGCCCTCTGCTGCCACAAAGAGGACGTGCAGGAGTCATTTTTCTTTGTTTCAGTTTGCTGAATGATTTATTTCTCTAAGTTTCAGTATTTTTAGAGGTCAAGTTTAAGTGTTTACAATATGATTTGTAGTGCAGATCCACCCTTTCCCTTATCTAAACTCAAAGGAATGAGAAACCCCTGTTTTAAGGTGGTCTCTGTGTTATAAAGGTTTTAAACCCATGATCAGACCCTCCTCTCCCTTTTTGTCTGCCTAATTTTCCTCTTTTGGAAAGTCACCAAACAGCAGTCCTTGAGAAAACCACATTTTTGGCACTGCCTTCAGTTTCCCTGTGCATTACTCGTGGGAGGTTGGGAGGGCGCCTCGTATATCGCAGCTACATTAAACATTTATGAGATCAAGTACTTTACCAGGATGTTCCTGGTGCATCACAGGGGCAGTATGAGCATTATAATGTCAGAATTTATAAGTGTAATAACTAGAAATGTACTAAAAACTGCTGCATCATGCAGCCAGTACTGCAGGTCCATGTAACTGACTATTTAATCAGACCTATGTGCATCAATTCAGCTTCCATTTAGAGCAGTGATACTCAACATGTGGCTCTTCTATGTTTTAATTTTGAGTATCATTCCCCCAGAAAAACTTAAACCATGGAAAAAAATGTTTGCCCTTATTTCATCATTTTTTTGCCACTTTTCACCCATCTAAGCTACCTTTTGCCACTAAATACCTCTTGTTTCCAACTCTCTGCCCATTTTGACACTGTTTTGCCACTTTAATCCCATTTTTTGCCCTATTTCACCATTTTTCTCCAACTTCTCACCCATTAAATCTGCCTTTTGCCACTAAATACCACTTTTTCCCTAGTTTTTGCTTATTTTAGCCACTTCTTTTTGCCACTTTATCCCACTTTTGCCACTTTTCACCCATCTAAGCTATCCTTTGCCATTAAATACTATTTGTGTCCTACTTTTTGCCAATTTTGACATTTTTTTGCAACTCTTTACCCAGTTTGGCCCCTTTTCACCTTTTTTTCTCCCACTAAATACCACTTGTTCTCTAATTTTATTGTCACTTCTCACCAATTTTTTGCCACTTTCTGACCACTTTTCCTCCCCATTCTTGACCCTTTTCACCCATTTAAGCTTCCTTTTGCCACTAAATAACACTTTTTTCCTAGTTTTTGCTCATTTTAGCCACTTTTTTACTTTTTTTGCCACATTTGGACCATCTTACGTGGCCTATTACTCATGTTTTTGTCACTTCTCACCCATTTTTTGCCACTTTCTGACCATTTTTCCTCCCCATTTTCACCCCTATTCCCCCATGCTTTTAGCCATTTTTGCCTTCTTTAACTGTTGTTATTGCTTTTTTTAGCTGTTTCTGCTTCACCACTTAGATTGCAGCTCTTGCTAAGGCATTTTTCAACAGTTTGGCTCTTTGGTTGAGCAGGGTTGACTAACACCGATTTAGAGGTAAACAGCGTCATCCAT
The DNA here is from genome assembly GCF_018320785.1 of Cheilinus undulatus. NCBI lineage: Eukaryota > Metazoa > Chordata > Actinopteri > Labriformes > Labridae > Cheilinus > Cheilinus undulatus. The sequence goes on from NC_054873.1 coordinate 48,785,992, forward strand.
CGGCAATGGACAACAAACTGAAAGAGAGCCCCCTGGAAAAGAAATAATCGTCCCATTAAAATGACTTTTTCCGCCCCATATCTCTGCCCTACTTCCTCGACCCTGTGAAAGTCAAATAAATGTAAAAATAAAGCTCCCCGCTTTATTCTAAAGGTTAGCTGAGGCCTCCTCCTGTGATAATAACCACGCTCTAACAAAACTTTATCACCTTTTGTTTAAACAGCTCTGAGTGTGAGAGCACTGTCAGCATTTAGAAGGTTAAATAGTCACAAAGAGGAGAGGCCAATCAGAGGCTGAGAACAAACAAACCATAGCTCTGACTGTAAAATAAAAGGAGAGGAATAATACCTAGGACAGTGACCCCACAGTCTCCAAATGACTGGACTCAACTAAACCATTAAACAATGGAAACTGGAAATTATTAAATCTGTACTTTAATTCTTTATCTGCTAAATTAGGAGGTTTTTGCACAACATTTAAGACTTCAGTCCCCACCAATGGGACCACAACACTAAGTTTCACTTTGCATTTTGGCACTTCACCAGATGCCCTCATACAAGGGACATCTATACATCGTAGACTTTGCCGTACATTCATGACCCTCTGAAAGCAGCTCAGGTCCTGACTCCCCCATTGAGAACCACTCCTCCTAATCATTATCCACTTTATTATTGAACCACTTTTTCAAAGCCAGCTGTCAAGAGCTAAACATCACAGGAACTCCAAGAACAAACACGTACCATAAGATACGCCTCTATGCAGACGACATCCTTCTTTATCTCCCAAACAGTGGATCTGAGGATCCTGGCTCTGGTGAGTCAGAGGAACTACAGCAACAGACTCAACAAAGAGAAATGTTGGTAGGGAATAACAGATCTAGTGTGTATCTGCTGTTAGCATTAGCATCGAGCTAATGTATCATTCAATCTGAGGTAGAAAGTAACTAACTACATTTACACCAATAACTGTGACTGAGTAGTTTTGAAGTGGCAAAAATGAGCGATAGGCATCCAAATGGGTGGTGGAATGGCACAAAGGGTCAAAAACTTGCAGGAAAAAGTGGTGAAAAGAGGTTAATATGTGGCAAACCATTAGTACCATTAGTATCAAAGGAAAAAGGGGCAAAACGTATCAAAAATGGGTTAAAAGTGGCAAAAATGGTGAAAAAAGTAATGAAATGTGACTAAAAATGGATAAAGCAGTGGCACAAAAGGGATACGACGGGCAAGAAAAGTGGTTTAAAGGAGTTAAAGAATGGCAAATATTGGATTAAAGAGGCAAAAAAAGGGCAAAAAATATCAAAAATGGGTTAAAGGTGGCAAAAATGGTAAAAAAAAAATAGCCAATGGCAAAGTAGTGAAAAGGCGGAAAAGTGGGTGATAAACTAGCAAAAAGTGGCAAAATGGGTTAAAGGTAGCAAAATGTTGCAGAAATGGCAGAATGAAGCAGTGAAGTAGTGAAAAGTGTGAAACATGAGTTCATACTGGTGATAAATCATAATTGTTGAGGGCTCATTCTCTGGGATTTTTGGGAGCCTGGCCAGTTCTGTGGGTCTACGGCATTATAGATCGGGATAGATCTCACTGTTAATGCCTAAAAATTTCCTTTGTTTTGAAAGAAAATACTAATAAAATAATGTTAATCAGAGCAAAATATTGATTTAATTTTCTTTATTTGGACGTCCAGCCCCCAGAGGCTCTGTCAAGATTAAATCTGGCTCCTGTGCAGATGTTCTTGATGACCCCTGGTCTAGTCTGACACAGTGACCTTCATAAGAGAGAAAAAGATGCTGCAGTCTGACCTCAGCATGACTCTGGCTCTTGTTTGTGTTTGAGTAGCTGTGTTGAGTTCTGTTTCAGTCCCACTACGATCAAACAGAGTCCCTAATGCAGGCTGTTGAACGTGCTAATCTCGTCTGAAGTCATCCTGATGTTTGCGATCGTCCCTGGACGTCACGCTCATTGACTAAGAGGCTTTGAAACATGAGGAACTGGCAGACCGTCCCTCGCTGACAGAAGCTGAAGACTCCGGCATGACAGGCCGCCATAATCCCAGCCTCCACTCGCACCAATCCATCAATCTGTAATGACTCGTAATGCTATAATCTGGTTCCCCCTTTCATGAACACCCACGGCCGGTGAAGGGGTTTGATAACTCTCTGGTTGTTTTTAAGGGTTGAATAATGCATCAGATACAGTATAGGACAGAAATAGATTTGTTGTGTTGCTGATGTCTCCGGCTGATGGGTGCAGAGTGCTCTAAATTATGGATCTGTTCATCCTGTCTTGAATTATAGAAGCAGACGCTTTTTGCACAGAGCAAAGATCATCATTGTAGATGTTAAAATATTCCAAACCTCAGTGTTACTCTCTAAGACATGTTTTTATTCTGGAACTTCTTAAACTCTCAGACTGTAACCGGCTGGGTTTATATCTCCTCTGATCAGCAGAAAACACCAAGTTTTAAAAGTTCTGCTGCTTCTGTCGACACATATTACATGACCCTAAAAACAGCTCTTGGTGGAGTGTAATATTCCAAACAAATAAGCAGATTTTCTCTTCTCTGGGCTGTATATGTCAGTGATCTCATTCTTCAGTATCCTGTAACAGGACGAGCACACAGGCCGGCTATCCTTCTTTGAGTGGATTATGAAAAAACTCCCCGCGGATTAAGATGAAGACGGATTCCTTTAATATCTTTGTCATAGCAGCGCCAGGACGCCTCGTCCTCGTTGGGCTCTCCTCGTAGATATTGCTCAGTCAGAAGTGATTACTGATCTCTGGTAAGCGAGGCCGGCTGGGGGAGAAGGGAGCAGCTGTCAGCTCTCACAGGACATTGAAACGATCAATCATTTGTTGACGGGGTGTAACCGACACCCAGAGGGGAGCGGAGGAGTGTGGGGAATAACCAGGCCTTTAAATTTTAACTCAAAAGGAAAAACAAAAACATAAAATCAATAATTCAACAATAATTCATTATTAACATCAACCACCCAAATGGGTTTGTTGTTTACACACTTATGAGCAAACAGCAGCTTCAGACCAGATCCCAGGGAATTTAACGTCCCTGCAAAATCAAAAATTCATCTCTTAACACACTGGATGTGTTGGAATAAAGTTCATGTAAATATAAAGGATGACGCTAAAACACCACTCTGAATCAATGTGTGTCTGGAGCGATGCATCTCAGAAAAAATGAGTTTCTGAATGATGTCTCTAAAACAATTTGTCTCTGACACAATGTGTCACTGGAACTGTGCGCCTGTGGAGCGATGCATCTCTTGAGCAAGCCATCTCTAGAGTGATCCTTTTCTGGAACAGTTGCATCTCTGAAACACTGCATCTCTGGAGGATCCAGCTCTGGAGTGATGCATCTGTAAAAGAAATGCTTCTCTGCAGTCTCTCTCTAGAGCAAAATCTTTGGAATGATAGATACAATGCATCTCTGAAATGGTGGGACTTTGGAGTGATGCATCTCTAAAATGATGAGTCTCTGAGGCAATCTTTCTCTAGAATGAAGTCTCAGAAACAATGTGTCTCTGACATACTGTGTCTCTGGAACCATAGGTCTGTGGAGCAATGCGCCTCTGGGCAAATCCATCTCTAGACCAGCTGCATCTCTGAAACAAAGCATCTCTGGAGCAATTTTTCTCTAGAAAGAAGTTTGTGAAACAATGCATCTCCAGAGGATCTTCCTCTGGAGGAGTGAGTCTCTGAAATGTAGCATCTCTGAAGTTATCCCCCTCTGGAAGTGTCTTTAAAACATGCGTCTCTAGAGTGATACTTCTCTGGAACAAAGCATCTCTGGGAAAAGTCTCTCTGAAAGACAACTAGGGCTGTTTTCGAATTGGCCTACTGCATACTCCTGCCAAACACAGTATGCAGTATGTATTGCGCACTGCGTACTGCATTCAACAGTAGTATGCAGACTCAATGCTTGGCCCGGTTTAGCTGGTTCCTGGTATACAGAAGTACGTCATACCCTGGTCAATATTAAACGACGCACACATTGTTTTCCATCCATTCACGTACAGAAAAAATCTGGGAGGCATTTTTATTTGATTTCTTGGGATTTTTATAGCTGTTGTTTTTAGCTTAGCATGTATAGTGCAGTGAAAGGACACACTTGACAGCACCTTACCGGCTGTTACGAGCCTTAACGGCAAAACAAAAACAACAGTGACCTTATTACGACTTATTTCGCTACAGTACACGTTAAAAAGGTAAAGGTCAAAGGTAATGGCACTTTTTGTAACCGTCAGTCACTCCAGTGAAAGTTCTGCCGCTCTCCGCTATTATGAACTCCGACCCGGCACTTTGCATTGTGGGTAACAGTTGGCAAAGCAGACTGGTCCAATGCATACTGTGAAATTTTCCCAAATCATTTTTGGCATACTGCAACTTTTGCATTTGTTCGCGTACTGCATACTACATTTTGGGCAAATCAGTACACACTGCTAGTATAGGAGGCGAATTCGAAAACAGCCTAGGTAAAAACCTAGAATATGGCTGACCGCAACTATCTGGGTTACCTGTTGAAATGCCTGACTGAAATGTGTGCTCTGGCAGAGTGATGTCATGATTGTTAGTAGTTTATTATTTTTAGCCAAAGGTATAGTAAGTGGTTACTGAAATGTAAAAAGCTACATGTTGCTCTCTGTCTGTCTGGCTCCTTCTGTGTGTGTGGAGATGAAACCTGAGCAGCGTCATCCCCCCTCCCCTCCTGCTCTCTTCTACCGCATCTGATTGGTTAAACACAGACACATATCATCTCAGCCACAGGTAGAGAACAGAGATTTCAAAAACAACAGCGCCCAGGTCGGATTAAACTGCAGAGGTCCTACTGCGACGTCCAAGCTAACAGCTAATGCAGCTAACAGAGTAAACGGGACAACCCCACCCCCAATGATCGGAAAACGTGCAGAAACAGACCAGGAGTGGACAGAGAACATTTTTTCTGCCACAGAAAGCTTTCAGTGTTGCTCTCTGCGCTTGTTTAGATTTAGACACGATGTGTGGTTCAGACAGAAGCGCCGCTCGGCTCAGTCCCAGCTAATGACAGGCCTGCTAGTGCGGTCATTAGCTGGGACACAACAACTCATTAGCTGTATACAACAAGTAACCCTTTCCCCTGTAACTATCACTCTGTCATGCCAAAGCGGCAGCAGAAGAGCAGCATCTTTGTTTTCTTTCACAGAAAGCTTTCTGTGTTACCCTCAGTGCTAGCTGTGATGAAGACGTGTAGTTCTGGCTAAGGCTATGCTAACATTCGGCTGTAGTCCACAAGCATTTACACAAGCTCCCTTTTTCCCCCTCAACTTTCACATAGTCATGCCAAAGCAACTCAGCAGAGGAGTGAAAACATCTTTCCCAACATGAAAAGCTTACAGGGTTGTTTGAGTCTTTGTCATGCATAAATGTGGCCCTGTTCTGGTAAAACAGGCTAAAGCGGTAGCTGAGTATTTAGAGCAGTGGAGGCAGCCATTAGAGGGCTTTCAGCACAAGTAAACCCTGCCCATAGAACAACTCTGTCTGGATGAGCCATACATAATGTTAATTGGAGCCTAGTTAACACAGTGGAGGCAGCCATGACTGCCAGCATTCAGTCCAAGCAAACGCAACTCTGTAGTACATGCCTTATTCAAAAGCGTCACTCACTCAGTTACCGACAGACTCACTCAGACACAGACCCATGTGTAGGGCTGCCCTCAGCTGTCAGCCAACGATGGGTTTCTGGAGTATTGTCCCGGAAGTGATGCATCTGCAATAATCTAAAACAATGCATTTCTGAAGTGACGCATCTCTTAAACAATGCGTCTCCATAGGATCCGTCTCTGGAGCAAAGAGACTCTGAAACCATGCATCTCTGGAGCAATGCAGCTTTAGAAAGAAGAATCACTAGACACATTGTTTCTGAAACAATGTGTCTCTGGAACTATGCACCCCCAAAGGATCCAGCCCTGGATTGCTACATCTCCTAAAGTGTGTCTCTGTAGCGATCGCTCTGGAGCTTAGCTTCTATAAAACCATGCGTTCCTGGAGCGACAGCGCTGAAATGATTTGTTTCTAAAGCGATGCATCTCTGGAGCACTCATCTCTGAAATGATGGACCTCTGGAACATTGTTCATTAGGCCAGTGGTTCGCAACCTTTTCAGCCTGTGACCCCCAAAATAAAGGTGTCAGAGACACCTGAGGGTGGCTGAACACTGTCATGCACATTCAAGAATAGTCATGTGGAGACAAGGCCGCCCATGAGGGGGGAAACATGGCCCAGCCAAACTGAGGGCCAGCAAAATCCTGGTCCACTGTAAAGTTAAGCTGTGGTATTTTATATTTAACCTGAATCATAACCACTCTTATCAAAGAAACAAATATCTTTATCATTCATTTGTGCAGTAAGAAGCCCACTTAAAAATGTTAATCCTTTTGTTTAAAACAGAATTAAAATGCTTCAAAAATGGCAAAAAAATCCTGGGAAAGGTGGTGAAATTGGAGTTAAAAAGTAGCAGAAATGGGTTAGAAGTGCCAAAAAATGGATAAAAGTGGCAAAAAACTAACCAAAAATGGCAAAAATTGGTTGAATTGGCAAAAACAAGCATATTAAGTGGTAAAAGGGGATTCACAAATGGCTAAAATGGCGTCAAAGTAGCAAAAATAGGTGAAATTTTGGTGAAATGGGATAAAAAATTGATATAAACTGGCAAGAAAGGTTAGCTGAGGCAGAAATAGGCAGAAATGGGCATTTTAAATTGTGAAATGTGGCATAGAAAGTGGTGAAAGGGGTTAGAAGTGGCAATAATGGGTCAACAGATTCAACAATAGGCAGAGAGATTAGATTTGGTTAAGAAGTGGCAAAAACAGGCAAAAAAAAAAAGTGGTTGAAAGGGTTTAAAACTGACAAAAAATGTTTTTTAGTGGCAAAAAAGTGTTGAAGTTGGCAAGATTGGTATAAAAAGGCAACAGTGTAGATTAAAAAATATTCCTAGTTTTTAAAGGCATCTAGCGACCCCCTTTCAGTGTCGATCGACCCCCAACGTTGAGAACCACTGCCTTAGGCAACGCATGTCCAGAATGATGCATATCAGGATCGTACTAATCTAAAGTCATGTGTCTCTGAAGCATTTCAGACTCTGAAACAATTAATCTCTGGAACTAAAGTATGTGTCTGCATAGGATCCGTCGCTGAAACAACGCGTCTCTGGAGCTTAGCTTCTATAAAACAGTGTGTTCCTGGAGCAATTTGGCTCTGAAATGATTTGTCTCTAAAGCAGGGGTCATCAAGTACATCTGCACAAGGGCCGGATTTAGTCTCAACAGAAACTCTGGGGGCCGGACTTTCAAATACACAAAAATTAAAGAAATGTTTTATATTATTTTAGTCAGTACCAGTGAGATCTATCCCTGTTATCTAGAATGCAGCAGACCCCTGAAAATCACAGAGAATGGGCCCTCCCCAGTTGTCATTTAGTACCAATATTAAACAATTTTTGACACTTTTAACCCTTTTTGATACTTTTTGCCCCCTTTTGCCTCTGTAACCCAATTTCTGAAAGATTTTAACTTCATTTAAACCACTTTTCATGCATGTTTTATCCCCTTTGTGACACTTTTATCAATTTTTGCCACCTTTCTATTTTTTTCCACTTTTTAACCCCTTTAAATTACTTTTTTCAACATTTTTTGCAACTTTTAAACCAATTTTTGCCACTTTTAACCCACTGTTGATACTTTTGCCCTTTGTTGCCTCTTTTAAACATTTTTTGAAAGATTTTAATCCATTTTGAAACACTTTTCCTGCATGTTTTACCCCCTCTGTGCCACTCTTTCATCAATTTTTCCACTTTTTAACCCCTATTCATTACTGTCTTGCTCTCCTTTTTTTGTCATTTGTAACCAATTTTGATACCCTTTGTGCCTTTTTTCCTCTTTTACCATTTTTTGCCACATTTAACCTCTTTTCACCACTTTATCTGGTCATTTTTGCAGCACTTCTGCCAACCTTAACCCTTTTTAAAATACTTCCTAATAATGACAGTAAATCTGTGAAAAACAGATCAAATGTTGAGTCATTCTAAAACTATTTCAATGTTATTTTTTTTGTGGGATGGATTTAACAGCTGCAGACATTTAAAGCCAAAAGATACTCTTAAAATCTTCTTTTCTGAATTTAACGATCTTTCATGGGCTGGACAGGAAGCTTTGGGGGGCCTGACGTGGCCCCCGGGCCGCCACTTGATGATCAGTGCTCTAAAGCAATGCATCTCTGGAACGATGCATCTCTGGAGCAAGCATCTCTGAAACGCTGGGTCTCCAGTGCATTGTCTCTCTAAAGCCATGCATCTCTGGAGTGTTGTGTCTTTGGAGCATGATGCATCTTTGGAACGATGCATCTCTGAACCACTGGTCCTTAGAAAGATGTGCTGCATTTCTAGAGAAATGCACCTCTGGAGCGATGTGTCTCTGAAATGCATCTCTGGAGAGATCCATTTCTGGAGGAATGTGTCTCCAGAACGATGCTTCTCTAAAGTGTTGCATCTCTACCTGAGCTGGTATTAGCTACTATCTATTATTGGAGCTCATATCTCAGCACTGAGTCCTACATTAGCATAAGTGTGGCCATGTTTGTAGTCTAAAGGGAACTAATGAGAGGAATATATTTGAAAGGAGTTTAGCTGTTATTACTGTGATTACAGAGGATTTTAATCATCTACACATGTCCTAAAATCATCTGCTGGTATTTCTAAATTAACCCAGAGGTCCCACTGAGCCTGTATTTACTGTGAGCTCAAACCAAAACATGTTTTATGGTCCAAACACACAAACCAGCCCTCCACGGCACTTGAAAAACAATTTCTTTTCTTATGACTCATGTTTGAGACATTCCACATCATTGATGTGGTTTCAAACATCCTAAGGACGCGCTGAGGGTGAGAACACAGCGGAGGGCGTTTAACCCGTCTTTCTCAGCCATAACTCATGTATGACAGTCAGACAAAAAGAGAGAGGTTCCCTCCTTGAAAACAAGTCTCCTCTCAGCCACAAGAATGCCTGTGAACTGTGTGTTTCTGATTATATCAAACCAGAGCGACCATAGGTTGCTTCATTTAGCAGCGTGTCTCTGAACGTCTCCTTTCAGAAAATCAGAGACAATAAAACACGTCTTTGTTCCCCGCCTGCTAATCGGACGTCCTCAGAGAGTTGTCACAAGTTTCTCATTTTCGGATCAAGCTGGTTTTAGATGGCTGGATTTTCATGCAGAAATAGGCTCCTCCCTCCAGCTGAATGTACACGCCGTGGGCTCTGACAAAGGAAATGCCACAGTGACGATTGTGAAAACTACGTGGCAGTTTTACTGCACACTGTGGGGGCAAAACCACTGTGATGGCCCCGAATGATGTTAGAGACTTTTAACAAAAAGAAAGTAATTTACAACAGTTTTTATGAGCAACATCTTATTATCGCCATGAGAGCGGCGCCGCCAGGATTAACTTTATAACACAAACAAGACCCTTAAGGAGCACGTAGGACACCTTTATCCTCTAGTTTCCCACACAGACATCAGTGTGGGGGGCTGCCATCGTCAGGTGTGAGCGAACCCTGTTTAACACAAACAATGGACTTAATCAGACATTCACTGTATGGACAAAAGTATTTGGCCACACCTGTTGATCATTGATTTCAGGTGTTTCAATCAGACCCACAGGTGTGTAGAATTATCCCCTCGCCATGCAGCCTTTATGTGCAAACATTAGTGATTGTAAAAGAGCTCAGTGACTTCAGGTGTGGTACTGGGATCGAGGCTGCCCAGAGAACTGGCTGGGCCCAAGAAAAACTTCCACTTTCAACCCAATTTTTCCCCACTGGTTGCAATCTTCAACCCATTTTTGACTCCAATTCCCACTTTGAACCCTTTCTCACCGTGTTTTTTGCCGATTGTAACTTTTTTGCCACTTTGTTTACCACTTAACCAATCTTTGCCAGTATAATCTCCTTTTTTACCACTTGTCTTTTCCATTTTCACACCTTTTTTCTGCTTCTAACTCATTTTAAACTAGTTTTGGCTCCCTTTTGACCACGTTTTCCACTTTATGTAGAGTTTTATCACTCTTTTACCACTTTTAACCCTTTAATTGCAACTTTCAACCCTTTTTTACCACTGGTTGCCACCTCTTCACTTTTTTGGACTCCAACTGACACCTCAAACCCTCACTCAAAAAAAATAACTTGCTTAGTGAACATAATAAAATCACGCAGATTATTTCCACCCAACTAAAATGCGTTAACTTAGCCAGAAACAATTTTGATGAGTGATCTACATGTAAACATGTTGGGTCAACATGATGTTTTTGCATTACCGTTACTGAATTACCACGGTTCAGGCCAACTGGATTTGTAAGGGTAAATGTGATACACTGCTGTAATTTTCTTGGGCTTTTTAAATTGTGTGATATTGTGGTAAGCTGTGATGAGGAATGGCTCAGGACAAACAGAATGAGAATAACAAGCCCATGTGTAATAACCATGAACAGTTATCTTTAATTTAGATCACAAGTAGAGACACATACAGACAGCCTAGTCTGCAGCATTAACCCCCTCACTCATGGTGTCATACTTGGAAAAACATTTTCCCCTAAAAACATGAACCAATAAACAAAACATGCATAATTATAACTTTGCAATGAAACATGAACATTATAGAAAAGTAGAAGAGTGAATTCCTTTGCACAAAACAATCCCAGAAGTCCCTGCTCCAGGCGACTGCTTCCTGGATCGCCACCATATAATTATGAGTTACTTGATTTAATAGGGTAGTTAAAACTACGTTTAAAATAGTACAGTTACATGAAGAAATTATGATGATCCAAGGGAGGGGGGAGGGACACACCTTTCACCATGGCCTTCGACTGATATGAAACAGAGAGGGGTACTACTAAGTGAGAATATGCACACTACTGCCACCTACTGGTCTGGAGTTGTGAGCAGAGGTGATTTGCATTTTTAACTTCTTGGAATGAGGTTGTGTTAACATAAATGAGGCTAGTAAATTTTAAGTTGTTGCATGTTATGTTAAAACTAGATGATTTCAAAGTGTTCAACCATAAAACTTGATTTTATACAGTAGAAGCTACATGTTAGACTCAGGTTCATGTAACAGACACCCATGTTGGGGTTTTTTTGGTGCTTTTTGACCATTTTTTAAACCCATTGTAACTATTTATGCCACTTTGTTTACCACTTTTAACCTGTGTAAAGCCATTTTTGCCAGTATAATCTCCTTTTTTGCCACTTTTCTTTTTCATTTTCACACCTTTTTGCTGCTTTTAACTAATTTTAAGTTATTTTGCCTGACTTTTGTCCTAGTTTTGCCACTTTAAACAGAGATTTGTCACTTTTTTTCCACTTTCAATTCATTTTAACCTTTTGCCACCTTTTATCTGGATTCAAATTACGACTTTGAACCCCTTTTCATCTTTTTTTTATTTTGCCAATTGTAACTTTTTTTGCCACCTTGTTTAGAGTTTTGTCCATTTTTTTTAACCACTTTTAACCTTTAATAGCCACTTTTCACCCATTTTCAGCATGTTCTTCACACCATTATCTTGTTTTTGTCACTTTTGACCAACTTTTTGCCTCTAATTGCAACCTTCAACCCATTTTCACCACTGGTTGCGAACTTTAAACTTTTTTTTACTCCAATTGACACCTCAAAACCCCTTTTCACCCTTTTTACCCATTGTAACTATTTATGCCACTTTTTTACCACTTTTAAATTGTGTAAACCCCTTTTTGCCACTTCTCCCTTTTCATTTTCACACCTTTTTGCTGCTTTTAACTAATTTTAAGTTATTTTGCCTGACTTTTGACAATGTTTTGCCACTCTAAATAGAGATTTGTCACTTTTTTCCCACTTTCAACCCTTTAACTGCCATTTTAACACATTTTCAGCACTTTCTTGCCACCATTACCAAGTTTCTTCCTCTAATTGCAACTTTCAACCCATTTTTACCATTTTGGGGTAAATTTTAACCTCTTTTTGCCACATTTTTACTTTTTTGCCACAATGTTTCCCATTTTTTACTTGCATTGCCTGATTTTTGTCAGTATGAGCATCTTTTTTGCCACTTTTATCTAATGTTTGGCTCATTTATGCCACGTCTTAACCAGGTTTTGCCACTTTTGTTTACCACTTTTAACCCATTTTCACCACATCTTGCCCATTCTTCCATCATTTTGCAATTATTCAATCATTTCCCTCCTAAATTCATCTCTGGTTCTTCTACTTTATTTTCTGGCATCCTGATGTCTGACTTTACTTTTCAGTGTTACTTGCCTGACTGCTTTGTACCGGATTGAAGTACATGAATCTAAACACAACTGCAGTCCCTGTTAGAGTGGTACTCAGGTGGCTGAATACTTTTGTCCACATAGTGTAGCTAACTCTACAGTTGTGTGTCGACATATTTTGATGAAGTAATCCTCAGCTGTTTCTGTGAGTCTTTAACTCCCGGCCTTTAAACATGTTTGACGCTGGTGCAGATAAATCTCTGTCTCAGGAGGAGAAAGAAGGGAGAAATTAAACCTAGACAGAGCTCAGGATCTGCTGTTGTCAGAGAAAACGTTCAGTCAGTGCAGACAGGATTCTGTCTAGCTGCAGCGAACGACAGTAAGGGTGAATTTTGTTGGTTTCTGCACGGTGACAAAACTCGGATTCTTTGAGTCCCCTCAGTGTGGTTTACCAAGACTCCCAGCAGACCCTGCAGATCTTTCCCAGGCTCTCTGTGGTCCAGTTTGGGATTTTCTTAATTATCCCCCATATGAAGGGACTGGTGAGCACAATGTGTGTTATTATGCTCGTCCACAGGGTCCTGTTTTCACAATGTGCCCCCTCTGCTTGCTGCTTTTTCAGACTCTGTAATGTCCCCTGGGTCTCTTCAACATGGCTGTCACTTTGACTCTGGCTCATAGTTGGGAAATCAGCCACCTTCTCCTGGGCAGAAATCTCACACCAGCTTGCCTTGGCCCGCAGACAGCAGCAGGCTCCCCGTTCCCGGTCCAGCTTCCTGCTCTCCGTGGAGGCCCCGGCCTCGGAGCACTCTGGGAATAGAGGCTGAGAGGTTGGAGAGGGGACAGAGAGGAGGCAGCGGGGGCCGAGGGCACATTGAAGGGATATTTCCTTTCACAGCTTCCGCTCCTCTCATTTTCCCCTCATTATCAGGATGCCTGGTGCCAGGCCTCCTTCTGATCCGGCTGAGGTGAGAGATGAGATACAAAGTGAGGACAAAAAGCTGAAAGTGGCAGCTGATGATTTTAAGATGAGGGGGAAATGCCGGCTCCTGTTCTGGGCCTGGTTTTCATTTAGCTCTGCAGGGTTAAAGAAAGAACAGACGAGCTCTGTGTTTGTGGAAACAGAAAAAATACTTATTTATTCATCAGCCCTCCCTCCCTTTTAGTCTAGAATAATCCCCGATTCTTCATCAGCAGCTAAGTCCTCTTCACATCCCAGCATGCGCTGCACCTCCTTGACTTCAGCTGCTTTCTATTCACCAAAGCCTCTGCTCCTCGTCTGGCTCAGTGCTGCAGCCATGACGGCAGATAAAAGTTCATGTGATGTTTAATTTACAGCCAAGGCTGAAACTATACCTCCACACTGCTGCTGCCCTCCTCCACCAGGCCACAACCTTTGCTGGCAGCGTGTGATGATCTGTGCAGCCCAGCCAGCACTTTCAAACTCTGCCAAAAGCAGAGCTGGGCAGAGAATGAAATTGGTCTGCAGGGCTGCAGAGCGGCGGGGTGGTTTCTCTACTGCGGGGATCCACAGCACAGCGGGGCGCAGAGAGCTTCGTTCACACAGAGACATTCCTGACACACATGAGGATCTCTGTGGAAACTGTCGAGATCTCTACTGTTAAATTTTCATCTTTCCTGATGTGAGCAGAGGCTGACTCAATTAGCCTGAAAGTGAGCCGTTATCTCTGATATATTATTGATCGCAATGAAATGTAAAGTTATACTCCCAGAGATTTCTCCTTTATTACCCAATATTAGGATGACAAAAGAAAATGGATTTAGCTGCAAAGATGCTCCAAGACAGGGGTTCTCAACCTTTTCAGCCCGCGACCCCAAAATAAAGGTGCCAGAGACCGGGGACCCCCACTGTACCTGCAGGTGGTTGAACACAGACATGCACAATCAAGAATAGTCGTGCAGACAGGACCGACCATACGGGGGGATAACTGGGAGAGCTTTCTGGGGCAGTTAGATGAGTTAGATGAGTAATTTTCTCTCTATCTCATTATTGTGATTGCATGTTGGTGCAAAGACATGCTTGTTAGGTTAATTAGTGACTCTAAATTGCCCGTAGATGTGAGTGTGATCATTAATATTTGTCCATCTCCTTATGTCAGCCCTGTGATTGGTTATTGGCAGGTCCACTAGACAGCTAAGAGAGGCCCAGCCTTCCCCCTAACCCTGAACAGGATAAGCCGTATAGATTATGGATGGGTCGTGTTACATCACACTCAGGGTTAAATTGTGCTTGGCAGATTGTTTTTGACTCCCTCTAAGCCATGTAAGCCAGAGTTTTGGCTTGTTCTATCTTTAAATATGTTGTTGAGCTGCACTTGTCAGTTGAACTTTAATTGTATGAGGATATCAGACAAATTCACTTCCATTTTCCTGTGATTTTGAATCTTAATGTTTGAGCTGTTGTGGTTGTTTTCCTTTAAATGCATTTCTCCTGGCTTTCTGCAGCAGGTTTGTCCATGTTTAGCATGTTTCCGTTTTACATGCTCTGTCGTTGGATTCTTCCTGTGCGTTTCTTCTCTAAAATAATCTCTGGATTTGTGCGACTGAATCTTTGAAAAGATGCTGCAGCAACACAAAGTTCAGAGAGTGAGACAGAATCAGACTAAAGCAGTAAAATCTAGAGGATAATGAGCTTCAGTTACCTTCTGTGGTATAAAGAGCAGCAGGTCATGAAAAGCAGCGTCAGATCCAATCCAACCTCAGGCTGCATGCTCAGACTTCTTCAGTGATTCCTCTCACAGTGAATGGTCTTTCCAGTTAGAGCTGCGGCTTCACTGTTCTGCATCCTCAGCTCTGTAGTGAAATGGATTATATGTTAAATGAAAAGTGACTCACAGGAACACAACAGAGACCTGCTGACAGCCTGGCTATGGAATAATCAAGAGTCTATTGACCCGGCTTATTTACAGTCCACTTTGAGGCTCTTCTCTGCGGTCAGTGGTAATCAGGTTTCCTAAACTCTTGTGTTCAAAGGTAGTGTGGTCTTAGGACAGCTGAGAAGCTCTCTAATCATCTGATTATCAGATCTTAGGAGGAGAATCGAAGTCATTTTAATGGTGCTGAAAGAAAGCAAGAATCATCCACCCTTTATTGGCTGAATCAGACACACAACACCTACAATGTCTAACCAACAGAAACACTACAGGTGGTGAGCTGCTGTCATGACGTTGTCTGCTGTCCTCATAGCTGTGCATGAGTTCAAAGGTCATCAGGTAGGCGGGTCAATGTGTGTCAGTCACAGCTACAGCAGAAGCGCCATTGTGATGCTGTGTGCTCTGTGAAGAAAGAGGAAGCCATCAGGACTCATCTCTATCACTGAAAAAAAAACTAGCTGTTACATTTACTAGATATTATGATGTAGTTTCTACATAATTCATTCATGTTTTAGGTTGAACATGATTATTTTAGGTTGATTTAGCAGAAAATGAAAGAACTTTAAATTTGTACTCATTTCATTTATGTTGAGTCAGCATAATACCAGCACGTCAGTAAAGCGTCATTACTACCTCTTACTCCAGAGCAGAAGGTGGCAGTAATGAGCCACAAATCTGCGTGGTTCACTCGTGCAGGTCAGCAGAAAAGGGTTAAACCAGCGTTACTCAACCAAAGAGCAAAATTATTTTAAAATACCTTTGCAAGAGCCACAATCTAAGCAGTGAAAAGTGGCAAAACTGGGTTAAAGTGGCCATAAACATAAGTTAAAGTGGTAAAAAGCAAAAGAAAAGTGGCCAAAAAATGGGTGAAAGTTGGTCAAAACTGGTGGAAAATGTGGCAAAATTGATTAAAAAATGTGTAACAGGTGGTGAAAAAATGGCCAAAAAAGGTAGAAATGGTCAAAAAATGGTAAAATGTGGCAAAAAAAAAAAAAAAATAGGTGAAAGTTGGCAAAAATTGTGAGGAAAAAGTAGCAAAATAATTTCAAAAAATGAGTAACAGGTGGTAAAAATGGCCAAAAAAGGCGAAAATGAGGCAAAAAACTGGTAACTCAAATGAGCAAAAGTGGCAAAAATGGGAAAAAGGCAGCTTAAATATGCAAGAAAGGGCAAAAAATGGCAAAAAGGGGGAAAAGTTGAAAATAGCAAAAAGCGGAATAAAAGAGGAAAAAGCTGGCGGTAAATGGAAAAAAACTGATCAGAAAAAATGAGTTACAGGTGGCAAAATTGGTCAAAAATGTGTAAGAATTTGGAAAAAAAATGAGTGAGTAGAGACTGAAATCGCAAAACCGTCAAAATCTGGCAAAAAAAAAAAAAAGTGGCAAAATTGATTAGAAAAAGAGTTACAGGTGGTTAAAAAAGGTAAAAATGCGGCAAAAAAAGAGTGAAAAGAGACAAAAATTGGAAAAAGTGTCATTCAATGAAAAAAGGCAGCTTAAATGGGTGAGAAGGGGTTAAACATGGAAAAAAAGTGGAAAAAATTGCAAAAAGCGGGACAAAAAAGGCAAAACTGGCAAAAAGTTGCAAAAGAAGTGTCAAACTTTGGCTTAAAAAGCTGTAATAATAGATTAAAAGTGATTAAAAGTTTCAGGAATGTACAGTTATCCTACTATATTTATAAAGAATCCAAACAATATATCTTTAAAAGTTGCTCAGAATCACTTGTTATAATCAGTTCTTTTAAATACTAAAGAGCCTGTTAACAGGAGATGTTGTCTAACCCTATCAGTAACCGAGGAGGGCGGGGCTTGACTCTCTCCAGATGTGCCGTACTGTACGTGACACTGATTTATGAGCGATTCTGTGTTAAACGCTGAGGTGTGTGTTTACGTTGATCAGAATCAGTGATATTTCTGCAGCCGCTCCTGTTTCCCCTCCTCCATAAGTCACTGTCACACGTGTCGGCCGCTCGTCCCTGAATACACACGACTGGAAAAGCTCACACTACGGGGGTCACACTGACGCTGCATAAGCAAAACAACTCAGACACTGTGATATTTAGCGAGCAGCGCACTGACAGGTCAGAGGAATGGAGGGAAACTGGATAGTACGCTCATTATTCGCCGTGACCTCAGAGGTCAGGGACAGGAAGGAAGGCGGCGGTCACTGCGCACAACTGGAACGGAGGAATTCTGTTTCCCAAACAGCCACAGATAATGAGATTTATTGTTTCAGTAGGAATGAGGAGGATAAAATCACCTCTGAATGTCTCTGCCTTCTTTATTATTACAAGTCGGAGCTGATTTGAAGGTTATTTATGTTGAAAATGTGCAAGAATCTCTGATAATAAGCAGAAGAGACTTTTTCTCAGGGTGTAGATTCAACATTCAGACGAGCAGAATTCATTCATGAATCAAAGCCTGCAGATGTTTGAAGAGAGGACAAGAAAAAATGGTGATTCTCTTCAACTAAACAAGCTTAAACAAGCCGGCAGTGCATGAGAAGTTTAACTCTAATTTTAGTGTTTGTTCTGATTATTACTCAGTAGATATCCTGAAACTGAGCAGTCTGTTGGAGTCTATTTTTAGCAGCACACTTTAACACATGCAGTCTAGAACTTTCAGTCATGTGACTTGTGAAGGCCAGGAGGGCAAAAAAGGTTAGATCAGTGGCAGATAGTGCATGGCTGTTTGCAGTCATGTGATCCTGAAGTGGAGATCAGCAGTGAGGAATCAGTGGGAATGAGGAAAGTTTGGATGTTAAAGCCCACATGGACCTGCAGGCTTATTTGGCACACCTGGATGTGATGATACACCTGGTCACCACCATCCCTGATTAAAGGGGACATATTTCACCCCTGAAAGCCTGTAAGTGGCGCTGTAACGCCGCCATGTGAATGCACCCAAAAGAGAGAAGAAGATCACAGAAAACTGCCACAAACATTCTCCTGGTTCTTCTGGTTGTTCTCCACGGTGGATTTAAGAACATCTGGAGTCTGCTGTTCTTGACGGTGGTAAAGGAGCATCAGATTTTGCTGTAAAAGCCTTCAGAAGCTCAGTAGCTTCTGCAGCACGAACACAACCCTGTAATCCACCATCGTTGTTTTTGTTTCACACGTGCATGCGGAGTAAGCGGGCTACGCTTTGTGTGACTTAATCGTTTCAAGAAAGATGCGGTTGGCTGTCCACAAGGAAATGAAACGGTAGGCATTTACACATTTATTCACTCTGGGACCCGGTTTCAAAAAGCCTCCCAGAACGCCGTTTCTATATAGATCAGGGATGTAAGGCTCAATTATGGCAGGAGCCGAATCCTGGATTTGGGTCTAACCTGAGGGCCTGAATGGGCCAAAAATTCCCATGGACTGTCAACCTCACCTTCACCAGTAACAAATTTTAGGGGGCAAAAACGTAACATTGATGATAAATGATTTTGAGATTTCAAGAAAATCAAAAGCACAAATCATGATTTTTAACAGTTATTGAATAAAATTTAAAATCATGAGTTTAAAAGGTCAAAATATAAAATACAATTCAAAATTATGAGTTTTAAAAGCCAAAATATGAGATAAAATTCAAAATTATGAGTTTTAAATGTCAAGATATGAGATAAAATGGTAAAATCATGACTTAAAGAGGTACAAATATGACATAAAATTCAATAAAATTCAAAATTATAAGTTTTAAATATCAAAATATGGGGGAAAAATCCAAATTATGAGTTTGAAATGCCAAAATATAAGATAAAATTCTAAATTATGTTTTAAATGTCAACATATGAGATAAATTCTAAATAATGAGTTTTAAATGTCAAAATATGAGATAAAATGGTAAAATCATGAGTTTAAAAGGTCAAAATATGAGATAAAATTCAAACAAAATTCAAAATTATGACTTTAAAAGGTCCAAAGATGAGATTAAAAAAGAAAATTTAATCAAAAAGGTCAATATTTGGGATTAAAATTAAAATAAAGAGGTTGAAAAGGTCAAGATATGAGAAAACTTCTAAATCAAGAGATAAGAAATGTGAAAATACAGGATAAAATTCAAAAGCATGAGTTTTAGTGGTCAAAATATAAGATAAAATTCTTAATCATGAGTTTTTAATGTCAAAATATGATACGAAATTAAAAATACTGAATTATAAATGTTAAATGATGAGATACAAATTTAGGATTTTAAATAGAAAAATTACTATTTGGGATTAAAATTCAAAGTTAGGAGTTTAAAATTTCAAAAATTCAAACTCATTAATTTAAAATGTCAAAATATGACTTGAAAATTTAAAGCGAGAATGAAATGGTCACAGTATGATGGAAAAGTCAGAACCATAACTTTGAGTCATTATTGTGAGATGCAAATTAGAAAAAACAAAATGAAAACACAAATTTCTTCTACCACATTCCTGACTTTTGATGAAATTATTTTAACTCTTTACTCTCTCGATTTCTTATGACTCAACAAGGATATTGTCAATAATCAAGGTTAAGTTTACTTTCATACTGGAGGAAATCTGCAGACCTCATACTGGTGGGCCAGTTAGAATAAAAATATCATATGAAGTGGTGGGCCTGCTCTCATGGGGTGCAACCAGTTTACATTCAGTTATTCAGAACTGCAGGCAATAAAAACAGACTTTCAGTACACAAACCAATGAGATGTTTCCAATGCATCTGCAATGAGTCCATATTTTAAATCAGAGTAGATTTGTGCCGCAGGCCAAATTTGGCCCCCGGGCCTTGAGTTTGACACCCCTGGTGTAGATGAAACTCCGATATGACAAACCAGTTTTGCATATACTCCTGAAGTCGTCTCCGTGTGGACGGGGCTTAACAAAGCTGAAATGAAAAGGAAAGCACTGCTCACACCGCCATGTTTGCTGTGTTTACTGATGGTACCAGGCAGGAACAGAGCCACACACCACGGATGAATCCTCGGATTTAAAATATGGACTCATTACAGATGCATTGGAAACATCTCATTGGTTTGTGTACTGAAAGTCTGTTTTTATTGCCTGCAGTTCTGAATAACTGAATGTAAACTGGTTGCACCCCCCATGAGAGCAGAGTCATTAAATCTGATGAAGCTCTGCTGGAAGGACAGAGGGGGAGACAAGGAGAGGACAGAAAGGGAGGGGACGGGGGGTGCAGAGAGAAAACACTTCAGTCTAATTAAGACTAATGTGCATTAGCTGAAAGTCACGGTGTTTGGAGAGGACTGCTGGGGAGAGGTGAGCGCAGCAGGGGAGTGTTAGGAGGAGAGTTCGCAGCAGATGAAGGATGGCCTGATGTAATGAAGCGTTTGATACCTGCAGCGTTGATCAGGTTTTTAACAAACAGGAGGAAGGGAAGGTCAGCGCTGCTCTGGAGGACGACTCAGAGCCGGGTTCAGAAAAACACAAAGAAACTGGACGTAGTAAGAGAGACTGTCTCCTATATCTGTGACATGGGATATATTCCACATCAATCCAGACTTCACACCAAAGACCATGTAGGAGACCAGCAGAACCTTTCCAAATTTAAGAGTGTTTTACTGTAAACGAAGAAGAACATTAACAAACCAGCCATCTTGTCACTGTCATTGATGTCTGCAATGACGGAGGAGAAATGTTGCAACTACAGTAGAAAGGTTGAGGATTTCTCAGGCTTTGAAAGCTGATGGAAATATCTGAAATAATGCAAGCACCAAACTGAACCTATACGTAATAGGAGCGGTCATTTTAAACATTGATTCAGAGATTTTACTGTGATAATTTTACATACTGTACCTTTAACACAGATAACAACTGAAGCTCTAACAGTCTCATCTCTGTCTGCAGACGTTAAACGCTCTGCCTTCTCTGATCTCTCAGACAGCATTGTTCCAAACATGTGGCATTCATTAAACAGATATTATGGCTTCATATTGTGATGATAAACACGCATCAGGATCAACATTTGGCTCTAAGAGAAGCCAAAAACAACCAAAGTTTAAATCTGCTAGAAAATCATTTACAAAGGGACCAGTGGGAATATTCCTAAAAACCTGAATGATGACAATAATGAAAGTATTCATCTATAACACCAAGCTTTAAAAAAATAAAATGCATGTTGCAGAAAGAGACTGATGAAATCCATCCTGGACTGAATTCAGAGCACCATTAAACTTTCATCGCTTTGACCTTCAATTCAACCGTGAATTACAAAACCTCCCTTTGTGCAGACTTTTCATTTCACCTCTGAATGGGAACAGAAAAGTACGAAGGGCGGCGTGGATTTGTGAAATAAAAGTCATACATAAAACATGAGGAGAGCATGAAGCAAAATGATTGGGCTGTTCTTGTTTGTTTCACGTGGACCAGATCGCGAGTCGCGATCTTTCGTAAGACAGACTGGTGGGTCCTGAGGCCAGACCAGTTAAGAACCACTGGTTTAAAGTATCCTAAACTTTTCAGAGTCTTAATTTCAGATCCTCAGAGAACCAAGAAGTAGACTGAGAATATTCTGTTAATAACCCCTGAGCAGTTATTACATGGAAATACAATGATAACTGGTACTACAGTAGTAATGGCTGTGGGCGTAGCACGGGGGGGGGGGAGGGAACTGATTACCCAGGCCCATAGTGGGGGGGGGTTGGGAAGCATGCAATGAAAAGCATATTTTGACTTAATTTTTCTTAGAAATTAGTGACATTATTAAATCAAAAGTGACAAAAGCAGTAATCCTCAACACCCGTGTTTCCACCCCACCGGTGAGAGAGTAATCGGTGAATGCCGTCGTGGGGGGCACATTGGGACGGATCCAGGACTTTTTTAAAGGATTCTTCACTATTGGGAGATAGGGCTAATGGCAGAGGTCTGCGCTCTCAGAGTGCTTTTTTCTAGTTCCCACCTTTTCGTCTGATTTTTGCCGATTTAGGTCACTGATCACTCATTTTTCGCCACATTTTTGCCACTTTGGGACCATTTTTGCTGCCTGTAACTCATTTTTGGTCACTTCTTACCCATTTTTGCCACTTTCTGCCCAATAATACCAATTTTTCTTCCTGTTACATCCCTTTTGTTAAACAAAGAAGGATAACAGGACAACCAATAAAACTGACAGGAGTCAGAGTGAAGGTGAAAAAACAAATATCCTTTTTATTTTCAACTCAAATAGACAACAAAGGTTTCACAATGTGGGGGAGGAAAGGGCTGGGGTGGTTGTGCCAAATAAAATCAAAAATACAATAAAACTCAGCCTATTTTAATTAAATTCTAAAGTCAAAACAACAAACAAAAAGCCTCGGTATTAAACTAAAAAACAGGCATAAATCAATATAAATACAGGGGATGGCACCAACCAAATAACCTAGTGTGTTTTAACAGAATAAATGCTACGTGCAACATGTACAGGGCACCCCAGACTCACCTATGCCTTGACCTCCCACCACATACCTTTAACGGAGAGCACACGACCCAACCAGGCTCAGCGTCAGGAGCAAAAGAGAAAGAGGCTGTGGAGAACTGCTCCTTTTATAGGTATCTCAGCCTATCAGCAGTCAGCTCCTCCAGCCTGGCCTTCCTCTCAGCAGCAGAGCAGAGTCTCCCAGGTGTGGCTCAATCAGCTAGCTACCTGGTGAAGAAGGGGGGAGGGGGAGAGTGTGCAGGCAGAAACACACACAGCAGTCTGCCTCATGCCCGGCATGTAACACCCCCACCCATACAAGTCCAAATGTAAGATTTGGAACTGTCAACCTTCTGGTTCTTATCCTACCTTAGAGCATGTGATAAAGCATCAGCTATAACATTTTCAGAACCCCTTCTGTGGGTGATTTCAAGGTTAAAATTCTGAGCAATCAGGGACCAGCGCATAAGGCGATGGTTATGATTATACATCCTGGAGAGGAATACCAAAGGGTTATGATGTGTGAAGACCTTAATGGGTTTAACACTAGCCTCAAGGTAAACCTCAAAATGTTGTAGGGCTAACAACAATGCAAGAGCTTCCTTCTCAATCGTGGAGTACTTAAGTTGATGTTTGTTAAGTTTTCTAGAGAAGTAACTCACAGGATGGTCAATGCCCTGGTCATCTTCTTGCAGGAGAACAGCTCCAACTCCAACTGCACTGGTATCAACTTCCAGCTTGAAGGGGACAGAGAAATCTGGGGCACACAGAACAGGACTGCAACACAATATACCTTTTAGGCTCTTAAAAGACTGTTGACACTCATCAGACCAAACAAAGTGCTTTGAGGGACTGGTTAAGGCAGTTAGTGGAGCTGCAACTGAGGAGAAATTTTTGCAGAATCTGCGATAGTACCCAATCATCCCTAGAAAACGACGCAGTTCTCTTCTAGTGGTTGGTACTGGAAAAGCTGCAATTGCTGCAACTTTGGCATCTGCAGGACACAATCAGCCTTGACCAACCTGCTGACCAAGATAGAGAACAGTTCCTTTTCCAAACTCACATTTGGCAAGATTTAAAGTTAGTGAAGCAGCCAACAGACGTGTGAAAACTTCTCTGAACGTTTCAATGTGACTGGCCCAGTTATCAGAGTACACAACAATATCATCAAGATATGCTCTGCAGTTTTTCCACATCTCCCAAAATCTTATTGACCAACCTCTGAAAGGTCGCAGGAGCATTACACATCCCAAAGGGCATCGCTGTATATTGGAGGAAGTGGTCAGGGGTCACAAAAGCTGAAACCTCAGATGGACGGGGAGTCAAAGGAACCTGCCAATAACCCTTCAGCATGTCAAGTTTAGTCACATACTTTGCAGGGCCGATTTCATCAATGCAGTCATCCATAAGTGGTAATGGGTGTATATCCGGGACAGTTACAGCATTTACTTTACGAAAGTCAGTACAGAACCTTGGGCTACCGTCTGACTTTGAATCCAGAAGACAAGGTGAACTCCATGGGCTTGAACTTGGCACTGCAAACCCATGTTCTATGAGGTACTCAACCTCTTTCCTCATAAGCTCCCTCTTGACTGGACTAACTCGATAGGCATTCTGCTTTATCGGTTTGGAGTTACTTAGAACAACGTCATGGCTTATCACCGAAGTCTGTGTGGGGATATCACTCAACAGACCAGGAAAGCTGCTTATTAGTGCCCTAACATCAGTTTGCTGTTCTTCAGGGAGGTGAGACAAGTACGGAGTCAAATTGGACAGTATTTCTGAATTACTGAGTCTTGCTCCCTGTGGTGTAGCACTGCGCATTACCAAGTCAGAATCAACAAGAGCATCATCAACAGAGGTGCTCACCTTTGAAACAGAAGCTAATGGCAAGACAGCAGTTTGCGCTTCAGGTTTTGAGGGTGACTGATTTTGATCTTCTCTGGCGTGACACAGCTTCAACATATTCACATGACAAACTCTGGTCCGTCGTCTGCGATCAGGAGTCTGGATGACATAGTTTGTATCACTGAGTTTTTTGTCTACAACATAAGGACCAGAGAATTTGTTAGAGCACAAACAGGTATTGGTAAGAGGATCAGAACTTTGTCACCTGGCTGAAATGAGTTGGACAACTGCTTTCTGATCGAAGCGCTGTTTCATCTTCACTTGGGATGATGTGAGAGCACCCTGAGCCAAAGAGCAGGCTCGCTTGAGCCTATCCTTGAGCTTTGCAACATACTCTGGGATACCTCTGACTGTGTTCTCAGGACTTACTAAATGCTCTTTAAGAACCTTTAAAGGACCCCTAACCTCATGACCAAACACTAATTCTGAGGGACTGAAACCAAGGGAATCCTGTACAGCCTCACGGGCAGCAAACAATACAAGGGGAACACCATCATCCCACTCTTTTTGAGAGTCATTACAATGTTTGTGAAGCATTGATTTCATAGACTGATGAAATCTTTCTAGTGCCCCCTGGCTTTCTGGGTGGTAAGGGCTAGAGGTTACATGTTTAATGCCTAACATTTTGAGTGCTAAGGCAAATACTTTGGACTTAAAGTTTGTGCCCTGGTCAGTTTGAACTGCTTTTGGTAGCCCAAACATAGAAAAAAATTTCACCAAGGCTTTGGTGATGACAGGAGCAGTGATTTTTCTTAGTGGGATTGCTTCTGGGAACCTGGAAGAAGCACACATTATTGTTAAAATTAACTGATTCCCAGTTTTTGTCCTTGGCAACGGTCCCACACAGTCAACAATTACTCTCTCAAAGGGCCTACCCATTACAGGGATGGGATGAAGAGGAGCAGGAGATAATGTTTGATTAGGCTTGCCTGAAAGCTGACACACATGACAAGTATGGCAATGGTGGACAGCATCAGTTTTTAAGCCTGGCCAAAAGAAGTGCTTAAGGACTCAGTCATAAGTTTTTGTGATACCCAGGTGTCCTGACCAGGAATGGTCATGAGCTAAAGACAATACCTGAGAACGAAAGGTTGTAGGTACCACAACCTGATTAGTCACACTCCATTCCTCATCCTCTGAGACGTCATTATTCCACTGACGCATCAACAAGCCGTCATTAAGTACACAGGCCACTTTTCTCTTCTTTGCCTCTTCCGGGGTCAGAACTGAGAAGAGACATTTTGAAAGAGTCGGGTCACTTTGCTGAGCAGAAATGAATTCATCCCTAGTGGTTGGTATTTTCACTAGTTCCGGGCTGGACTGTGAAGACATTGTATCAGGTTTTACTTTAGGTTGGCTTTTAGATTTAACCAGATCAGAGGACTGTTCTCTGGTGAAAAAGGTGTCAGACAAGTCAATACCATATTTCTTTGACTGTGCTCTTGTAACTGCACATGCAGGGAAGATCTCAAGGGGTTTTTCAGCTGTTACATCAGGCTCAGTGTCTTCAACAGGCCTCTCAATAATCTCAGGAACTGGCGTGACCT
Organism: Cheilinus undulatus; assembly: GCF_018320785.1. NCBI lineage: Eukaryota > Metazoa > Chordata > Actinopteri > Labriformes > Labridae > Cheilinus > Cheilinus undulatus. The sequence continues at coordinate 48,811,989 of NC_054873.1, forward strand.
TTCCCCCCGCTAAATCATTACTAAGAATGAACTCAACACCCTTAATGGGCAAGGCAGGGTGGATGGCCACTTTAAAGACCCACTGACCAGAGAGGACTGAACATGAATGTTGTGCAGGGGAGCACATACATAACTCATTCCCACATCCTGAACAACAGCACTTGAGTGACATGATGATGTGGACGACAAAGGCAGAATGCCTTCCCTGATAATAGACTGGGAACCCCCTGTGTCTTTAAGTGTTTTGACTTGTTGATCTTTTGTATTACCAGTAAGGGAAACAAAGCCATCCAAAATGAAGGGTTTGAAACAAGGATCAGGTTCCTCTGCAGGCTGGGATACCATCTCTGGCTGTGACACTCCCTTTATCAAACTCATGCCTTTTGGCTGTGGGGAGCTAGATGTAAATTGTTGCCTACACTTCAAAGAAAGACAGCAATTATGTGACCCTTCTTATGACAATAGAAGCACTCACGATCTCCGCAGGGAGGTGATGAAGGTCCTTTAGTCCTTTCATGAGAGGAATGGCCAGCCTCAGGTCTCACTGAACGTGACCCAGAGACTTTTTCTGGGCGTGAGGAAGACATATACACATTTTTGTGGGTTAGAACAAATTCGTCAGCCAATACAGCTGCTTTAGACAACAACGTCACCTTTTGTTCATTTAAGAAGATCACCATCTTCTCTGGTAATGAACTCTTTAAGTCTCCCAACAACACTAGCTGACGGAGAGCCTCAAAATTATCTTTGACCCCATTGGCGGCACACCAGTTGTCAAAAAGGGCCCCCTTCTCCCATGCAAACTCAACAAAAGTTTGGCTATTGGACTTTTATGGTTGTGAAACCTCTGTCTGTAGGCCTCTGGCACAAGTTCATAAGCACGCAAAATAGACTCTTTAAGGACATCATACTGCAAGCTTTCTTCCAAAGGAAGGGACGACACAACCTCTTGTGCCTTTCCAACTAGCTTGCACTGAAGTAGGATTGGCCACATATCCTTGGGCCAATCAAGCGCAGTAGCTATTCTTTCGAATGCACTGAAGTAGGAGTCACCTTCTGACTCCCTAAAACTTGGCACTAAGTCGATATTTTTACTGACATCAAAACCTGGTTTGTGGTGAATGGTTTGTAAAGGGGCTGGTACTTGATTAAAAGTTTGGCCAGAAGAGAGTCTCATGGCCTCTACTTCAAGCTGCCGCAATTCTATATCTTTGTCAGCTTCTATTTGTAGTTTGCAAACTTGTAGTTTGAGGTTATATTCTGCTTTAAGCGCTAACTCTTTTTCTTGGGCCTCAAGCTGCAGACGAGCCAAACAAACCTTAAGCCCAGTATCTTTAATAGAACCACTAAGCTCAGGAGACAAAAGATCAAAATGAGGCAAAGTTGCTGGAGGGACACCATTTTTATCAACACCTGCTTTTGGTGTAACCAGCTGTGTGAGTTGGATATCTTTATGTCTAACAGAAGAAACACAAGGTTCAGTTAAGAAAACATTAGAGGTAATCTCAGTCCCAACGTCAGTAGACACTTGGAGGATGTTTAACTCAACCAGCTTTTCAATTACTGTATTCTTAATTTCTCTTTTAAGACTATATTTCTGAACAGAAATACCAAAGTGTGTCGCAATACTCAATAGATCATCTTTACGACAGGAGTAAACCTTTTCAGGGGTTGGGTCTTCAAGAAACTCCTCTAACACAAAACTCATTTTAGAGTAATTCCACAGACTGCCGTGTGCAGGCAGAAACACACACAGCAGTCTGCCTCATGCCCGGCATGTAACACTTCCCATTTTTGCCACTTTTCTCCCAGTGTTTGCTGCTTTTCGACCATTTTTGCTACCTTTAACCTTTCTGAATTGCCACTTTTCACCACTTAGATTGTGGCTCTTGCAAATGCATTTTTCAACAATTTGGCTCTTCGGTTGAGCAGGGTTGAGTAACACTGGACTAAATGAATCGTCCACAGACTGAAATCCGCATAAAATAGAGAAAAATACAATACTGCTCCTCCCTTAAAAATGTCCAAATGGTATAGTACAGAGCTGCAAAATATCACAGTAAAATAAATTTAATTAAACCATAGTAAAAATGTTGTTCACAAAAGGGGAAATTATGTTTCAAAAACACAATAAGCTGCACAGATATTTGGGGTCCTGTGTAAACTCTTTCTGGGGGCTACGCCCCTGGTAATGGCCCCCTCTGTTGTCTTTCTTGTTGTTTTTTTCGTGTAAATAATATTCTGGATCACTTTATGATGAGTCCACATGTATTTGCTTCACATCTGTAAAAAATGTTGGCACCAAGCATTTCTCACGCACCGAACGAAGCTATCAGAAGCTTTTAATCATCAGCTTAACTTTGCAGCTTCAGTCTTTAAAATTAAAGCATAAAGTGTTGATAGTGGTCGTCCAGTTGGGTTGTTTAGTGCTGGATGTGACAGCACAAATCAGCTTCGTATGGCGAGCTTAGCTGTTGATGCTAGCTGCTAATTAGGCGGGTGTCTTGTCATGTAGTTTGGCGTTGCTGCGGTGTTTTACCTTGTTTCTGCACAGTTTTCATATTCAACGGCTTAAGTCCATTCTGAAGTTTAAAAAAAACAAAACAGTCAAGTTTTTTTGCTTTTAGTCTTGCTTGCAGCTATGAGACTTTGTCATCCATGTTAGAGGAAGTTTGTTTTGATCTGAAGCGATTGCTGCATCATGCATTTTAGCATCTGCTGTCAGCTTTTATGTAAACTGCACCATAGGAGGTGTGTATTTTAAACCTGCTGGCTCATTTGCAGCTGATTTGATTCTGTTATAGCTGAGTGGATGCATATGTTATGATATGATGCCACATACATTTTTTTCTAGTACATGCCGAGTATAAACACAGATTTAAACGTCTCCGTTGTCTCTGTCCTTGTGTCTCGCTCTCCCTCTCTTTCCAGTGTTTGAGGTTTTACTGAACAGACAAAGGAAAAACCGATGTTGGTTTACAAATGTGGCAAAACTTTATTCCTTTATTTATTCATTTTATTTCCCCACTTACTCCGTTTCATGGTCACAGGGGTCTGGATTTTATCCCAGCATGCACTTGGTGGGAAGTCAGGTTGTGGCTAAATTTGATTTGAGCAGTCTGAGGTCTGGGTTTTATGGCCGTCTGTGTCTAAACAGACAGTGAAGCTTGCATAACTACATCCTCCACAGTCCTTCTGGGGCGATTTCTACGGTCATTTCGTAACGGTTACACAGACTTCAGACTGCAGACACTCGTAGAAATGCTATTATACATGCTCTGACATTATATATAGTTTAAGTTTTAAACCACAGATGACAAAAGGATCTACATGTGTGACTAAATTCTGTTTTCTCTACTCCATTAAAGCCCGGAAAAACAGAACCATCATTGAAGAAAGTTGTGATGTAGAAACAGTGGATAGAAATAAGCTGATTCTGGTCGACTACAGGGTAAATCTAGGCGTTGTTTTGTAGAGTAGTTGATGTGATGAATGATCTCTGGAGGAGCACACACTCAGATCAGCAGCTGAGAACTTCAGAGACCAAGCAGCTGCTCTCACGTATCACCTTTCAGTACCACGGCAGCCCTCTAATGTCCATGTAAATACAGTCAGAGAGGAAATGTCACGGTTCCCCACAGAAATGGTAATGCAGCCACCAAAACAAACTCCTGAGGAGCCAGGAACAACACGCAGGAATCCTCTAATGATGTGGTGAAGACCTGCCCACTCCCTCTATGTTAAAACAGGAGATAAAATAAAGAAACGGAAGTGCAATTACATTCTGTGGCGTCATCAGTTTGCAAAGAGAGACAGAGTACACACTGTAATTTAATAATCCTCCTGATTACTGCAGCCCAGACAATCTAACCCTCATTTTTACATTGCATTATGTTATGGAGTCATTATCCCAACAATTTCACCCAGGTTAGATTCCACACACTTAAAACTGCATCTATCAACGTGGCCAAGTGCACAGATTAATGAGACTCTGCAGCAGACGAGACCATTACACTAAGAGGTAATTACTCCGCTCCTTCCACCAGACAGTGAAGTTGAAGTTGTTCAGCTTGTCTGCAGTGACTGAAGAATAGTTGGTGGATTAGGTTGCATCATCTACATTCATTTGCAAACACGTAACATTTAAATGAGTAAGAATAGTTTATCAGCCAGCTCTGCTACGGACTGAAGCTGCTCTCTGAATCATTCCTATCGTCATGTTTCTCCGTTTTAGGTTGATTGATTGTGCATGTAGCTGGACTCAGAAAAGTACAGCACACGCTTCACTTCATTTCTCTGAACTTGAGAATCAGTCTCTTAAAGGAAAAGTGAACTAAAACTCTGTTTTTCCAGAGAAAAATATTGTTTGTTGAGTTAAAATCACCATGACCAAAATGCAATCTGTTAGCCTATAAGATGATAAAGTATTAAAATTCCTTTAACCCTTGTGCCCTCCTCAAATTTATGACCCTCTTTACACCTTCGAGGCATAAATGTACATGATAAATAAAAAACTGCCATTAAATCACTATACTTTTTTTTCATAAATCTTTTAAACAACTTCAGACCTGCTAAAAACTACAAAAAAATTCAATAATTCTCAGAATTTTAACCCTTTTAATACCAGATTGGTTATTTGAAATATTTCATTTTTTACAAAAAAAAAAAAAAAAAAAAATGCAAAAAGTGAATTATTTTCCATATAATAGATAGTAGAGAGAAGGGGCTTTGGGGGTGATAAGAGTCTTGGATGGGTCAAAGATTAGCAAAAAAATTGATTTGATTGCATTAATATTTTTTACTTAATGTCAGAGATACCCTCTGGACATCTTTGAGGCAAAAAATGCCCCCATTGACTTCCATTAAAACCAGGTTTTTTAATCTCGCTGTCACTGCAGTATAAAATCATGCATTCTTTAATGTCAGCATTCCAATGTGAAGAAGTCTAGTAAATTTGATATTTTTACCGTATTCCACCAGATTCAACCATTTACTCATTGTAGGACCATGCACCAAATTCTTGTATTTTTGCACGTTATATTTTGAAATATTATAAAAAATTCAAGGGCAATGTAATCAATTTTGTTGCTAATCTTTGACCCATCTAAGACTCTCATCAGCACCAAAGCCCCATCTTTCCACTATTAATTTTATGGAAAATAATTCACGTTTTGTGTTTATTGTAGTAAAAAATCAAATATTTCAAGTAATCAAACTGGCATTTAAAGGGTTAAAATCTTGAAAATTATTGAATATTTGGTTGTTTTGAGCAAGTCTTAAGTCTTAAGTTGTTAAAGAGATTTATGAATATATATATATATATATATATATATATATATATATATATATATATATATATATCAGTTTTTTGTACGTGTACATTTTTGCCTTGAAGGTGTCCAGAGGGTACAAAATTCATTAAGAGAGTGTGAATGACATTTAAGAGTGAAACATGTTGGATTTCAAAAATTTAACTAGAAAGAAAAGTTCCTGTAAAAATTCATGCCACAAGCTGTAAAATTGACAAAATGATCACAAATTTTAAAAAAATTTTGAGAAAAAATGGCCAAAATTGCCCGAGGAGGGCACAAGGGTTAAAACACTTTGTCATTTAGGATTCTGAAATTTTTCTTCTGAAGATGTTCTTTTTTCTTGGGTTCCCCTACACAGCCTCGTACCGTTATCCCTCCTCCAGCAAACTTCACAGAAAGGACAGGTAATGTTCTCCCAGCATCCGCCAAACCCAGACTCACCCACAGAGAAGCAGGATCGGTCTCTCCACAGAACACGTTTCCGCTGCTCCACAGTCCAGTGTCAGTGTGCTTTACACCACTCCATCCAACACACGGCATTGGACTTGTTGGTGTGAGGTATACATGCAGCTGCTCGGCCATGGAAACCAATTAAAAGCGTGCTCTGACTTTCCAGGGAGCACATAACTACAGGTCCCCTATTACTGTAGAGAGATACATTTATGACAATGCATTCTGAATGGGATGAAATTAGACCAAAAGGAACTAATTCAATAAGCTTTCTGCTATGAGGGAGGAGGCTGGGGTGGAGGAAGTGAGGCTTTACCAGCAGCAGCGTGATGCAAGCAGGGATTAGTGAGAAGTACGACATATCCCAGACAGCAAGCAGTTATTGAAACTCTATTGAACCAACGTTATTTTTTCAACATTAAGTCATTGAATCAACATTGAAATATGATGTTGATTCTACATCATGTTGCACCATTTTTTAATATCGAAACAACATTGAAATTCTGAACATAGAACAACAGAATTTCAATGGTATTTCAGTTATCAGGAATATTGAAACAACGTGGACATTTCTACTCAACTATAAATCAAGGTGTTTTCAATTCATTTTCAACTGTAATTAGCTGAATATCCAGGCCTAAAAACCCTGCTTTATCTACAGCCAGGGTGTGAAAAAGTGATGAAAACCTTTCAGAGTAGGCAAGAAATGACTACACCTGATGACTTTAAAGTACATATAAACAAATTTTTATTAGAATATAACAGCATTTGATAACACATTTACATTTACTAACACATTTACATTTACATTTAATAACACATTTACCGGTGCAGGCGTCCAGCTCCCCCTGCCCTGTCCGGTGCGTAGCGGAGCCACTTCTGAACTGCCTGGGAAAACATGAATTGGGTCACCATTGCAGGCCCTCCCTGCAGTACAAGAGCATCTAAATAGAAAATACAAACAAAGTGCAAAGTTAAGCTTGGTTTATACTTCCGTGAATCCATTTTTTTTTTTAAAAAGGAGGGGGCAGGAGCAGGAAACCTAGAGTGAAAATGTGACTCGTTGCAGAAAAAAAAAGGGACATTTTGTGAATTTTTCTCTTTTTGCTTCTAAAATTGTATAAAATAAGAGGTCAGTACAGGTGCTTTGGTGGTAAAAAAAAAATATATATATATATATACACACACACACATATATATATATATATGTAACCCAAAAGCTCTGCATGCCTGCTCTATGTGAGGCGCCTCTCCACAAACCCTGTGTAGCTCTGCGTTGTGTTTCTAGGTGTTTTTGGGTGCAGGGTGTCTTGCAAAGAGAAGATGAGCCAGACAGCAGGGGTCGTAGTTGTGACGGAGACTTAAAATTTAATAGTTGCCACCTTCAGTTCAGTTTAACCTTTAACATCAGAAACAAAGAGAAAACTTAGCGAAAAATGGCGGCCCCTCCAGAGAGCAACAGTAAACTACGGTGTCCGAGAAGGGACAAACAACTCGAATTGCTTGACTCGGCAGAACGATATGCAGTGCTACACCACCACCTAGCGGTGTGTTTTAGTTACTGGCTTACATCCACCCCTTCGGTGATTGATGGCGTCCCAGCCATCAGACTAAACACAGATTAAATACTACTGTCTCTCATTGTCATTAGCACAGCGTAACACCTGAAAATCGGAACCATAAAGACAAAACAAAAAAAAATGCTAAAGTGTTAGGGTTACTTTGTAATTAGAGTTCGTGATGAGTACATCCCTGATCTAGATGTGACCCGCTGCTCTTCTTGCTTTGGCCCTCTGCCACAGCACCCAACCTCTCTGTATCCTTTGCTTCTCATCTTCTGTTTTCACATGTGACTCACATAACAGTTTCTTTGGAGGGCGCCGTTCTCTTGGTGGGTTTCTCCTAACAGCAGCAGTAACTGGAGGTGAATTGGTATCGCTGACAGCCACACTGGTCTCTCCAGTTCCACTTACTTGCCCAGCATCCATGTTCAGCACATCTGTACCTTCATCCTCTTCACTAGCAGTCTCAGATAGGGTCCTTCCCTCATTGTCCTCTGTCCTGCCAATATCCCTGTCCTCCTCTTCCTCCACTTCATTGTCTGCCTCGACATCTGACGTGGCCTCATCCACTACCGCTCCTTGTACTTGCCCAACTGGGAGGAACATGCACTGGGTAAGGAGATTGCGGTGAACAACTCTCTCTGCTCCACCATCCTCCTGGCACACCACATAAACAGGTAAGTTGGGTTGTTTTTTACCACAATGTATGGGCGTGGCTCCCACCTGTCTCCCAGTTTTTGTCGCCCCTCCATGTGACACACTTTGACCAGAACTCTATCCCCTGAGCTGAATGCTTGACTCTTTGCTTTTTTGTCATAGTGTTTTTTCTGTTGCCCTTTAGCATGCCGAGATGTCTGGTTTGCCTGTGCATAGGCATGTGACAGGCAGTCGTGCAGAGTCTGAACATACTCACTGTATCCAGATGGCTGATTAGTAGTGGGGAGTCCAAAGATCAGGTCAACTGGGAGTCTGGGGTGTCTACCGAACACCAGGTAGCATGGCGTGTACCCAGTCGAGTCATGTTGTGTGCAGTTGTAGGCATGTGTCATAGCATCCACATACTCATGCCACCGGGGCTTCAGGTGAGGCTCAAGGGTACCCAGCATATTCATAAGAGTCCTGTTAAATCTCTCTGTGGTCCCGTTGCCCTGGGGGTGATAGGGAGTTGTGTGGGTCTTGGTGATACCAGTCAACTTGCACAGCTCTTTGACTATAGCACTTTCAAAGTTGCGCCCTTGATCTGCATGCAGTTTTGCAGGAAAACCAAAGCGGCAGAAGAAATTTCTCCACAGAACCTTTGCAACTGTGCCAGCCTTCTGGTCTTTGGTGGGATAGGCCTGAGCATATCGAGAAAAGTGATCCGTCACAATGAGCACATTTTCAATAACCCCTTTTGATTTCTCCAAGCACAAAAAGTCCACACACACCAGCTCCAAGGGGGCACTGCTATGAATACTGGTAAGGGGGGCCCTGCAGTGGGTGTCTTTCTGAGGCAGCATCTCTCACACTGCTCACACCAAGCCTTGATTTCTTGGAACATTCTTGGCCAGTAGAATCTTTCCCTTATTGCCTGCAATGTCCTTTCAAACCCTAGATGCCCTGAGTCATCATGAAGAGCTATTTTGACTAGCATGCGCTGCTTCTCTGGTAATATAAGCTGTTCCACTGTTTCTGATTGGCCATTTTTGATACGTCGGTACATTATACCATTCTTTATCACTAACCTCCTCCACTCCTTTAGGAGAAGGCAGCCAAGCTCCCCCACTCTACTCCTCTCACTGCGGTTCGGTTTCTGGTGCCGACTTCTAAAGAACAGAATGGGGCCAATGACAGGGTCTTCCTTTTGTTCAGCACGGATCTCCTGTACAGTCATGGCAGGCAGTAACTCCACACCCACATCCATGTAGGGCTCAGCAGCTTTTGGAGACTCACCAGGTTAGCCTTGCTCTGTATCAGCCATCAGCTCAACAGGGGTATGTTGAGAATCATGGATCAGTTGGGTCTCAGAGTGCTTTTCCGCAACGATTTCAACTTGCTGCGTACAAGTTTGGAGGACCTGCATAATATCCTGGTTTGACATGCGGGAGAGCGCATCCACATTAGAGTTGTTCTGCCCTCTGCGGTACTGGATGTCAAACTCAAATGTGGATAGTTGAGAAACCCACCGCTTGCCAGTGGCATCAAGCTTAGCAGAGGTCATAACATATTTGAGGGGATTGTTGTCTGTCAACACTGAAAATCTGCACCCATATAGGTGGTAATAAAATTTTTTTGTGACTGCCCTCTGCTGGCGTATGCTATGACCCTCTCTGCTCTGTCCTGGATTTGAGCGAGCACCGCACCAAGCCCTTCCCCGGATGCATCAGTCTGGAGCACAAAGTCTGGGTAGCCTAACACTGGTGCACTCGTCAACCTGTCCTTCAGGGACTGAAATGCCTCCTCACACTCCTCAGTCCACTCAAGGGGTGTGTCTGAGACTGTCTTTTGTCCTCTTTTCTTCCGTTTGGGGTCACCAGAGGTGAGGCGATACAAAGGAGCTGCCAAGGAAGAATAGTTTTTCACATAGCGCCTGTAGTAGCCTGCAAAGCCCAGGAACTGCAACACTTCTTTGCGATTAGCAGGCCTGGCCCAGTCCTTGACTTTGCTGATTTTATCTGGGTCAGTTCTGATGCCCTCTGCAGACACCAAGTGGCCTAAGTACTGCACTTCCTTCCTAACAAGCTGGCACTTGGAAGGCTTTAACTTCAAACCATGCTGCTGCAGGCGGTCAAACACCAGCTGTAACCTCTCTAGATGCTCAGCAAAGGTCTTTGAGAAGATGATCAGGTCATCCAGGTAGATTAAGAGATGAGTAAAGTTCAGGTCTCCAAAGCAGCATGTCATCAATCTCTGAAAGGTAGAGGGGGCATTCTGCAGTCCAAAAGGCATCCTTTTAGCTTCAAAAAGGCCCATGGGAGTACTAAATGCCGTCTTGTGTTTGTCATGCTCAGCCACTTCCACCTGCCAATAACCAGAGGTGAGATCAAGAGTGGAGAAATATTTTGCCTGCCCCAGTGACTCTAGAGCCTCCTCAATTCTCGGCAGGGGAAATGCATCCCTTGTGCTGCAGGAGTTTAGCTTTCTATAGTCAACACACAGTCTCAATGACCCATCTTTTTTCACAACGATCACCACAGGTGATGCATAAGGGCTCTTACTTGGTCTGATGACCCCTGCAGCTTCCATCTCCGTCAGCAGCCGCCGCACATCTTGCCACTGGGAAGGAGGGATTTTGCGGTATGGCAGTCTAAATGGCCTTGAGTCAACCAGGGGTATTTCATGCTGCACTGTTTTTGTGTGACCATAGTCCATAGGATGTTGAGAGAACACACCTGCATTCTTCTCCAGAAGCTCTTTAAGCTGGTGGCATTGATGCTCATTTTCCACTGCAGCTCCACACAAGTCCACACCGCAGCCTGGCACCATGTGATTTAGACTCAGGCAAGAGTCTTTATTTCTGCCGTTGGGACAGTTGCTCTCCTTTTCATCAGAAAACTCCATAACCCTGTCTACCAGAAAAACCTTGGCCAGATGTGTGTGTGGCTTAATGGTGATAGCATGTTGAGAAAGGTTCATCACTCTGACAGGTGCACAGCCCTTCTTTACATCTGCCAAAACTTTGGCAACCAAGAGATCTTGGGGAAGCCCTGGTGCACTGTGGCCTTCAATTAGGGCTGTGTATGTCTTTCTTTGTGGACCAGCTTTGATTTTACACCTCAGATCCAACTCTTTTCCAGCAGGGATTCTGACTTTGCGGCCAATGTACACAGCAGGGCCCACCATGTCATCCATTCCACTCTGCTCAGCATCCCCCATTTCCAGTAAAGCTGTATACCACTCTGGATGGCTTTCTTTCACCTGGTGGAGAAACTGCTGTCCGTAGACTGCTTGAAGGTGGCTCTTTGACGCTCGGATGACATTGGTTCCCACAAGCAAGGGGACTGATGAACGGTAGTCAGAATCAGGAACAACAAAAGTGGGGACAGCCTTATACTCTTTTCCCAACACACTCAGTTCAATGTGTACAACACCATAATAGGGCACCGTTTGTCCTGCTGCTCCCTCTATGGGCACTTTAGAGGGCTGCAGCTTCTGCTCTCTGAGAACTGGGTGGTGGCTCCAGTAACTGTGGGTAATACTGGTTATTTGGGAGCCAGAGTCAATGAGGGCTCTGCACTTTAGTCCATTAACCTCTATTTCCTCTTCATTCCTGGGACCCACTAAGGGGGTTCCTTTTCTTTCATCTTCAGTTCTTTTAACTTGTCGGCGGGGGTCTGGCTGCTTGCCCATGGTTTCCCCAACTTCCATGGGCTCTAGGCGTTTAAATGCTGAGCTGGATGGGCTGTGTCCCCCACTGCAGGGGTTGTGGATTGGAGCCGATGGCCTTCCGGGAATACTGCCCTGCAGACACGAGCTATGTGTCCACGCTTCCCACATCGGTGGCATGTAACACCCACACTCTGGACTGTTATGCCATGTGAAGGCCTGATTGTTGGGGGAGGGACTGAGGGTGGGGCCGCTACTCTTGACTCTAAAAGGGATAATTTGGCCATTTGCTCTTCTTGGTTGAGGGCTAACTTCTTGACTATCTCAGTCAACTCTGATATTTCTGAGGCATATTTTGACTTCTCTGCCCTCCCATTCCCACCATACTCTGATGTGACATGCACATGAGCATAAGTTTTCTTTGATTTCTGCTGGGACTGGAACTTTTTAGTTTCTCTAGCTAAATTTCTAAGCTCAGCCTGCAGTTCTCTGAAACTCAGGAGTCTAGGCTTCATTGGGGCAATTCTTGTGTACACTTCTTTGTCAGAGAGCCCTCTTAAAAACTGTCGGGTGAGTTTACTATCTCGATCTGGGAAAGGCCTGCCTCCTCTTTCACTCTCCTCTACAGCCCTCAATATAGTCTCAAGAGCAATAGCATAAGAGCAGGCTGACTCACCTAACTTCTGATTACATTCATAAAAATCAGCTAGTGGGTCCAGGGAACCTTGTGCATCACTGTACTCTGCTCTCAGTTCGTCAAATGCTTTCTCTGGTGTCTGGTCGTGTGGAGGGAGGTTTAGGACAAGCTTTCTGGCTTCACCTCCCAGATGTCGCACAACAGTGGAGAAACGGAGGTGAGTCGGGAGCTCTATTGCTTCAAGGAGGTACTGCATGTCTCGCACCCAATCCTCCACAAGAACCCTGCTATCAGCGTTACCAGTGAAGGCTTGGACATTTTTCACCTGGTGGGTCTGCATAAAACCTCCATATGCTGCTGGTGGAAAACTTTGGTTGACTATGGTAGTAGGAGGGAGCACTGAAGATGGTACGCCCAGTTGGGGTTGTAGGCATGGCTTGGGGAAGGAATGGGGGGTGATTTGTTGTGCATGAGCATCAGGGACTATGTAGATGGGGGGTTTGGGGCCATCTGTGTTATCAGCGATGAGTTTGGGGCAAGATTTGGAGCCACATAGCCATAGCTTGCAGGTGTTACCGACTGAGGAATGTGGGCTGAAGATAGGGGGATCTCTGTGTTGGCAGTAGGTGGGTGCATAGGGAGGGGTTCACCTTGGACAGGGTCCTGCAATACAGCAGCAGCGGCTGGTGCACTGTGGGACTGACGGAGTGGCCTATACTCTGAGATGTGCAAAGCCTTACCCTTAGTTGCTGGGCTGGTCATCATGTTCATGGTTGAGGGGTCTTGTATGTTCGCTATGGGGGCCTTAGGCAGAGGTGTGGAAAGCAGGAAGCCTAGGTAGGCATGTGGGCTAGGACTGGCAGACTGACTTAGATAAGGTGACCCAGCTGGATGGTCAGTGCTGGGTATGTGCACACTGACTTGAGGTACAGTTGTCTTCACTGGGGGGGTTGTTCTGGGCAGGGTATGGTCAGACATGCATACCTTATAGCCTGGTGTTGCACCTGCAGGATCATCATAGTGAGATGAAGGTCCTGGAAGTGTAGATGAGGGTCCTGGAGTAGCAACCTGATCGGTATATGGTGACAAAATTGGGGGAGGGGGGGTTTGAGATGTCTCCTTGCTCATATGGTGGGAAGGGGTCTGCTGGTGAACAGCTTGAGCTGCAGTGGGACTGCCTCGTTGCATTGATGGAGAATCTGTATAGTTGTGCCACATTTTAATGTAGTTTTCTTTTTTCTTCTTCTTACAGTTCATGTAATTATTGACAACAGCAAACGTCCAATCCTGTGTTGGTCTCTGATCATCACAATCCGGGTCACGGCACCAAAGATGTAACCCAAAAGCTCTGCATGCCTGCTCTATGTGAGGCGCCTCTCCACAAACCCTGTGTAGCTCTGCGTTGTGTTTCTAGGTGTTTTTGGGTGCAGGGTGTCTTGCAAAGAGAAGATGAGCCAGACAGCAGGGGTCGTAGTTGTGACGGAGACTTAAAATTTAATTGTTGCCAACTTCAGTTTAGTTTAACCTTAAACATCAGAAACAAAGAGAAAACTTAGCGAAAAATGGCAGCCCCCCAGAGAGCAACAGTAAACTACGGTCACCGAGAAGGGACAAACAACTCGAATTGCTTGACTCGGCAGAACGATATGCAGTGCTACACCACCACCTAGCGGTGTGTTTTAGTTACTGGCTTACATATATAAACACAAGAAACTAATTACATTACACTATTTACAACTGATTTTACATCTGCATGCAATCTACAGTCCGTGTGTATTGTGCCAGTCATTGTAACAGTCCTTTAAGGCCACAAAGCACAGTGGGATGTACATGGCGCATCATGTAATCTAATCCAAACCCCCACATTTGATGCATCGTAGGAAAGGTCAGTCTGTTGGCTAAACGACTAGTCAGTCAAAAAGAAGCTGGTTCACACTGGCTGAAAGTTTGGAGGGCAGGAGTCCGGGCTGGTCTTTTCTGAATTGCGGTCGCTGGTTGGACATTAGAGCCTGTGGTTTGGATATACAAATTCCGATCGGCTCAAATGAGGTGTCAATCAAACGGTCAGACCCCAGCGGCCATTTTGAGGAGAGATGTAAACAATCGGGGGGAGGAATATGCAGATACAATGAAAAAGGAGGAGGAAATTTACAGAGTGGACGTCTTTTTGTAAATGCAACTATACTTAGTCATGATTTATGGCCCTTTCTTATGAGTTTTGGACAAGATGCTGTGTGTCATTGGATTTATGGATATCTTAGGAAGATTTTGAGACTATTTTTGTGGGAATATTCTGATGCAAAGGTGAGTAATTCCATTTATTTTACTCCGTCTTTTTTGCTTCAGGTCTGACGGACTGTGTTTGCTGTTATGGTTGTATCTGAGATTGGGTTATATGGCTGAAAACATGAGATTCTTAGCTTTCAAACAGAGGATCACACTTGTGATATGCTACTGCTGCCACTGCTTCTCTGTAAAGATGGAGTTATGCAAATTATGTCGTCAACGGCCCGAATACAGGCCGGTGGACGTTAACTGTTGAAATACTTGTCATTACGCTCGCTGTGCCAGCGGTTTTTGCTACTGCACTCAAAAAGGCAGAACGTAGAGTGTTTAGCAGGAACGTCTAGACAAGACCGTACAAAAGGAGATTTTTGATTTCCAAAAACAGACGAGCGGTGAGTAACGGAGATTTTTCTTTTTCTCAAGGCAGCGCCGCCTGCTTTTTATAACTGTTTTTATCTGTTCATTATTCATCATTATTTGATGTGTGTAAACGCGAGAGTTAGCGCTGCTCATTTGCAACAGGCTACTAGTGTCGGGTTAGCTAACCGGCACAGACCCTCTACGAACTACACAGATTTTTTTGGTTGGTTTCAGATTTTATTTGAAATTGAATGTCCAAAGAATAAAGGGTTCGCGGATGTGTTACCAACCTTGGCCTTTGCATATCATCAAGCAAGAATACCAGATTATTCAACAATAGATAACAGATTGTGTGCTTACCTGGGTGCTTGGCTTCAGGATGAGAGACAAATGGATGAGTCCGCCACACGATGATCTCCCGGTCAACCATACATCATCTAATTTTCGATCATATTTCACGGGCAACTTGCAGTTTCCCGGTCAACTATAAAAAGATGGCTTTTCAATAACATGCAGTTTCGCTGTCAATCATTTTTCAATTATTTATCAACATTGGTGTCATCGCCCGGTCAACCAGAAATAGATGCTTAATCAACCACAATAGCCGATTATAAATCAATGTTGTTCCAATGTTATAGTCATCAACATCAGGTACCATCAATAATGCAATGATGATTCAATGTTTATTTATCATTGAGAAATCGATATCAACCATTCTGACAGTTCAGATGAAATATCAACATTTATTCAATGTCGTCTTGCTGTCTGGGATCTAAATACACTGCTGTGTTGGGAGAAAGAGCTGTGATTGGCTGCTGGGGCACAGAGGCGATAATAGGGATCAGCTGGCCACCGTATGACTGCCGTGTCCTGCTTCATGCCAAGTTCGGAACTCTTCAGCTATGGAATCAGCAGTGTTGGGGACTTTTACCGATCATGCGCCTTAGACGTAACCTGACACGCCAGATGGATGTGTTTCACACATCCATCTGGCAAAGCTTCAACAGGAAACATTTGAGAAAAGGCAGAGGCTTTGAAAAATCCTCGGAGTATGATTGGGTGAACGTTCTGTCTATCACATCTCTATGGGCCAATCAGAGCAACAAAACACATGACGGAGCCGCTAGCAAGCTGCGTGTGTGCAGCTACTGAGGAATAACGCGAAGCATGGCAACTGCAGACATGTAAGTACTCAACTTTTGTCATTTTTGAAAAGAAAACAACTCACTGCTGTTCTTTGTTCTTCTTTTAACAAAGAAATGTTGTCAAGTTCTGATAAAACTGGCGCTTTAGCAGCATCCATGCTAATCTCTTCCTCCATAACTGCACCAGCTCTTGCTGCTGCTTGTTTATGTCATGACTCTGCAGCGCCTCAAAGTACTGTCCCTCGTTGCTGATTGGTCCTGTCACTTTCTAACCAGGCCCAAACAGTTCAGATGGGAGCTTTGCAAGATGGATTCGCCAGTGAAAAACAAGGAAACGGGCGTCCGTCTGCTTTGCAAGGTTACCTTAGACATCCGTGTGGTCTTTTGCTTTACGGCAAAGCTGCTGTTGCTCCTAAACTCTTCCACTTTCTATATCCAGCAGGGATGAAATTTCACTGACCGTCTTATTGCAAAGGTGGCATCCATCATAGAAACATGCTTAAAGTCACTGAGCTCTTCAGAACGACCCGTTTACGATGATTACAATGTTTGCACATGTAAACTGCATGGCTAGGTGATGGTTCTGTACACCTGTGGCAACAGGTACACCTGAGTTTAATAGTAAATAGGTGCGGCCAAATACTTTTGTCCACATAGTGTTAAAATTATTTTCCCAACTAACCTACCTTTTCCTCATTGTTTTGTAAGATATTCTGCCATTTCTAACAGATGAATTTTCCCCTGCACACCAACGTGGAATCTCCTTTTAGAATTCAGCATTTTTCTTTAAGATGAAGATGAAGATGTTTGCAGAAAGAAAGAATATAATTTAAGGACGAACTGTAGGAATATACTTGTCCCAAACAGTTCGAAGAGCTGCAGGTGCTTCAATATTTGTCAGAAAGACTGGAAACTGGGCTTGAGTGAAAGCTAAGAGTAATGTTAACTGCAGACATGGACATTTTTAAGTTTTGTAATACAAAATGTGATTTAAAAAATATAAATGAGCCCATTCTTTGAATTGAATAACTCCTGCTGTGGCATCTGGAAAAATGTGCATACTCTATATTGTTTTCTGAACATTTTTTGGATAAAATGATCCCTAAATCTGCACACAGATCAACGGAAACCTCCACAGTGTAACAACCATAAACTCAGGAATAAGAAGAGCTGATTTCCCACGAGTGAGGACAAAAACAAGATCACTCATATCCTTACAAATGCAGTTCGTGTGCCAAAGGTTAGCAATCTTGTTTAACATCAAGATGTCTCATTTCCTTCTTCTAGCTTTGACTCATTAATCACAGCCCTGACCTTGAAGATGTTGCACAATCAGAAACTTACAGTCCAATAAATCCATCAGTTATTGTTGAAAATAGTGTCAATAATAATCAATGGTAAATTTCCACTGACTAAATATTGCATCCCATGTAAGACTAGCAGAGTAGAAAACAGTCAAAGTGAGGGTGGCGTGTGCTCCCTGAGGCCATGAAATTGAGCGTGTTACTGAAGACGGTCATTTTCAGTAAGTACAATAAAGAACTTAATACCTGCTCACAGACCGGACCAAATCAGTGCGTGAGTGCGTGACACAGTGAGCGGTCAGACCTCAGCAGCACTGATTCACTCTCACTTCATCCCTGCAGACAGAGAGGCTGTTTTGACTGAGACTGCGTTGCATGTGACGGGGGAATTATCTCAACCCTGATTCCAGTAAAGAGTCTCTGCTGCCATGGTAGTCATCCAAGAGTGGAGTGTTTGTCCTTCGTCATCCATGCCTCGTTCTGATACAGCATGTAGAATCAACAGTGGGGCGGAATATGTCAACTTTTATTTTTATACATACAATTTACTGAGCTCTAACTTTGCCTCTGTACAGCTGTGAACATATGGGAAACCTCAGAGTCGTCCTCTGCCATCACACCCCATGGTTAAGGTCTTAGACGGCTCAAATGGAGGAGGAGGAGGCGGTGTGTTGTACATGCAGTGTGTAAAAATATACCAGGAATTACAACATCACAGAAACAGAAGCGGCAATATGCCAGAACAATGTGTTTGCAGTTTTAGATTTTTGGAAATTTGGCTTTATTGGTAAAGAAAGTCTGGCAGTAACATTCACTGCAACCACACTGCAAACTTTTCAGACCAAAAACTTTTCATGAATAAAACAGAAAACTGTCTAACCCGGAGTAAATTATAAACAGACTCATATTAGAGGTAGATAAGCTAACGTGGGGTCACCTTAGATCAGTTAGCTCTAGCTAAAGCAAACGTAGCTAAGCTAACAATGTAGTTAACAGTACTACATAGCCGATGTAGCTGCAGAAGATTGAGCAATGTAAGCTTGAGCTACATATCTAAAGCTAAAGCAAAGTTAGCAAGGCACACATAGCATATGCAAACATAGCTTCAATTGTTTTAGATTTAGCTGGGATAGCTACATAGTTATGTTAGCTACATGGCTACATTAGCTTTGTCAGAATGTTTTCCGAGGCCAAGTTTATTCTGGTTACTCAATGAGCATACGCTAATGTAGCTTTTTTGCTTTAGATTTAGCTGTGTTAGCTATATAGCTATGTGAGCTATATGGCTACATTAGCTTTGTCAGAATATTTTCAGCGAGGTCAGGTTTATTCCAGTTAGAAGACTGTTTATTCAACTAGCATAAGCTAATGCAGCTTTTTTGCTTTAGATTTAGCTGTGTTAGCTATATAGCTATGTGAGCTAAATGGCTAAATTAGCTGTCAAAAGGTTTTCAGGATCAAGTTTTTTTCCAGTTATCAGACTGTTTACTCAACAAGCATAAGCAAATGTAGCTTCATTTGTTTTATATTTAGCTTGTTAAGCTACAAAACTAAGTTAGCTACATGACTACATTAGCTATGTCATCATGTTGTTCTGGAGGTCGAGTTTTTTTTTCCAGTCAGCTGAATGTTTACTGGGATAGCATAAGCTAATGTAGCTTCATTTGCTTTAGATTTAGCTGGGTTAGCAACATAGCTAAGATAGTTAAATGGCTAAATTAGCTGTCAAAAGGTTTTCAAGATCAAGTTTTTTTCCAGTTATCAGACTGTTTACTCAACAAGCATAAGCAAATGTAGCTTCATTTGCTTTAGATTTAGCTGGTTAAGCTACAAAACTAAGTTTTCTCGGCTTTGTTTATCATTTTGTAATCAGGTTTTTGTCTTTAAACTTTGGTATGCTAGCCCTTAACCCTAAACAGAAGTTTAATCAGATTTGAATGAGAAAGTTTTAGCATGTGTTTCCATTCTGACAGATGCATCGTCTCACAGTCATGGTCTGCAGGTGATTTCCCGTTCAAAATGACCAGAAACTGGTCTCCTGACCCCGGTATGACTGTGTTTAATTGGGGAAATGTGAAGAGGAAGGTGAGAGACACCAGACTCACTGAAGGCTGCTATCAGAGCAACATGAGCCTCATAACACCCCAGCAGGACCACTGATAGCCATAATTATCAACATCAGAACAAAAAAGTCTATAAATATTTCACTCAGTAGAGATGAATCTAGAATGAATGGAAGTTAGATGATATTCTAGGTTTTTAGATGTACCTGTATGGTGTTTCATGGCTTGTATCACCATAGCTGGTGTTCCTGTTTGGCAAAGGTAGACTATTGCATGGGGCGCTGTGCTCCAAAGAGCCTCAGAATAAAGTATAAATGTGCATTCAAAATGAAAATGTGTGTATTGAATGTAAACATGGGGCCAAGAGTGAAAACCTGCTACCTCTGTCTCTGCAGAAGTCCAGCCAGCCTTCCTACACGTCTGCATGAATCATGGATCACGTGTGCAGCTTTAATCTCATCACACTCTCTACATTAGAGCCAGATCTCTGCGTTTAGCACCGCCTGGCTCCATGATTTCATTACAGATACTTGATTCAATCCTAACAACTCAGATGACTGCAGGTCAATTACTCAATGACAACGCTGCCGGCAACGCCATCCATCACCTACAACTAACCCTCATCTTATCTCCCCGGCACGCAGCAGCTCTACTGCTCCTACAGCACACGCTCAGTCCACTTTATGATACTGTACACAACATTCAGAGCCAAGAGAACAGCTGAGAAGGCAATCAACTCACATTTTCAGCCCATTTCTACAGACTCAGAGCCACTTTGCGTCGGGGCAGTTTGGACCTTTAAACCTGGGGGTCAGAGAGAAAGAAAGCCATCAGAATGACAAGATAAAACTCTGTCTTCAGCCTTAAGGTCAGAGTAAATCCTCCTGTCAGAAACAGAGATGTTTTATCTGGCTCAAGAGCATTGAACCAGACTTAAAGCAGAAGACCAGAGCTGTGCTTGCAGCTATGTAGGTGTGTGATGTAGTTTTAGAGCCCTAACTACATCTGGCACACAGCAGAGGTGTTGTTCCTTTTCTCCTCCTGATGCTGCCGTCATTTTTACACCCAGCACGCAAATTCTTGAAACAGCGAATCAAGCTGTACTCAGGAAGAGTCTGAGAAACCCGGAGGCTCCCAGGCAGATTCCTAGCTAAAAGCACCAACAGTGAGTCAACAAAATAAAACCCAAATTCCAAAAAAGTTGGGATGCTGTAAAAGTGAACAAAAACAGATTGCAATGATTTACAAATTTCATAAACCGATATTTTATTCACAGTAGAACATAAAAGCATCTCAGATGTTGAAGCCGAGACATTTTGAATGAAAAATATCCTCACTTTGAATTGGATGATGCTAACACATTTCAAAACAGTCGGGACAGGGGCAACAAAGGGCTGGAAAAGTAAGTGGTACTAATGAAAAACAGCTGTAGGAGCATTTTGCAACCTATTAGGATAACTGGGAACAGGTGAGTGACATGACTGGGTATAAAAGGAGCATTTTAGAGAAGCACTAAGAAGTAAAGATGGGCAGAGGCTCACCAATCTGTGAAAAACTGTGTCTAAAAATTGTGGAACTATTTCAGAAAAATGTTCCTCAATGTAAAATTGCAAAGACTTTGAATATCCTACCATGTACATTTTGTAATATCATTAACAGAGTCAGAGAATCTGGAGAAATCTCTGTGAGCAAAGGACAAGACTGAAGGGGCCCTCAGGGGCCACTGCATTAAAAACAGGCATGATTCTGTAGTGAAATCTCTGCAGGGGCTCAGGAACATTCCAGAAATCACCGTCTGTCAACACAGTTGGCCGTACCATCCACAAACGACAGTTAAAGCTGGATCATGGAGAGAAGAAGCCATACAGTCATGGATGAAAGTATTGGCACCCCTGGAATTTTTCCAGAAAATACACCATTTCTCCCAGAAATTGTTGCAATTACAAATGTTTTTGGTATACATGTGTTTATTTCCTTCATGTGCATTAGAACGACACAAAAGCAGAAGAATAAAGCCAAAATTGACATAATTTTACAAAAAAAAAAAAAAAAAGGGCTGGACAAAATGATCGTCCCCCTTTTAAAACTGTGGGTAAATCATTTTATTCCCAGCATGTGATGCCCATTTAAACTCACCTGTGGCAGTAACAGGTGCTGGCAATCTAGAAATCACACCTGAAGCCAGTTAGAATGTCTAAAAGTTGACTCAACCTTTGTGTTGTGTGTCTGTGTGTGTCACACCAAGCATGGAGGAGAGGAAGAAGAGCCCAGAATTGTCTGAGGACTTAAGAAGCAAAATTGAGGAAAAATATGAACAATCTCAAGGTTAAAGACCATCTCCAGAGATCCTGAAATTCCTTTGTCCACTGTGTGTAATATAATCAAGAAGTTTATAACCCATGGAGCTGTGGCTAATCTCCCTGGACGTGGACAGAAAAGAAAAACTGACAAAAGAATGAACGCAGGATAGTTGGAATGGTGGATAAACATCCTCAGTCAACTTCCACACAAATTCAGGCTGTCCTGCAGACTCAGGGTGCAAAAGTGTCAGCTGGGACCATACGTGGTCATCTGAATGAGATGAAGCGCTATGGCAGGAGACCGAGGAGAACCCCACTGCTGACAAAGAGACATAAAAAAGCCAGACTGGAGTTTGCAAAAATGTACCTGAGTAAGCCTCAATCCTTCTGGGAGAACATTTTGTGGACAGATGAGACTAAGGTAGAGCTTTTTGGAGAAGCAGGTCATTCTACTGTTTACAGAAAACAGAATGAGGCCTACAAAGAAAAGAACACAGTACCTACAGTCAAACATGGTGGAGCTTCAAGGATGTTTTGGACTCATTTTGCTGCCTCTGGCACTGGGTGCCTTGACTGTGTGCAAGGAATCATGAAATCTGGAGACTATCAAAAGATTTTGGGCCGCAATGTAGGGCCTAGTGTCAGAAAGCTGGGTCTGGGTCAGAGGTCATGAGTGTTCCAGCAGGACAACGACCCCAAACATACCTCAAAAAGCACCAAGGAATGGTTGGAGACAAAGCTGGAGAGTTCTGAAGTGGCCAACAATGAGTCCAGATCTAAATCCCATTGAACACCTATGGAGAGATCTCAGAACTGCTGTTGAAGAAGCACCCTTCAAATCTGAGAGACCTGGAGCAGTTTGCAAAAGAAGAGTGGTCCAAAATTCCAGCTGAGAGGTGTAAGAAGCTTGTTGATGAATATAGGAAGAGATTGGTTTCAAATATTTTTTTCCCAAGGGTGTGCCACCAAATATTAAGTTGAGGGTGTCAACAATTTTGTCCTGCCCATTTTTTTAGTTTTGTGTAAAATTGTGACAATTTTGTCTTTTTTCTTCAGCTTTTTTGTGTTGTTCCAGTATTTTCTGGAAAAATTCCAGGAGTGCCAATATTTTCATCCATGACTGTATGTGAACAGGATCCAGAAACACCGCTGTCTTCTCTGGACCGAAGCTCATTTAACATGGTCTGAGTAAAAAAAATGGAAAACTGTTCTGTGGTCACATGAAGCAAAATATGAAATTCTTTTTTGAAACCATGGCTGTGATTTCCTGTGGACTAAAGAGGAGAGGGAGCATCCAGCTTGTTCTCCTGGCTCAGGTCTAAAGCCTGCGTCTCTGATGGTATGGGGTTGCATTAGTGCCTATGGCGTGGGCAGCTCTAACATCTGGAGAGGAACTATCAATGCTGAAAAGTAGAGAGAGCTTTTAGAGACACATATGCTCCCATCCAGACGACGTCTCTGTCAGGGAAGGCCTTGACTATTTCAGCAAGACAATGCTAAACCACATACCACATCCATCACAACAGCATGGCTTCACAGGAAGAGAGCCCGGATCTGGTCTCCTGGTTTTCCAGATGTTTACAGACTGTTGTTAAAAGAAGAGTAGATGCTACACAATGGTAAACATGGCCCTGCCCCTACCTTTTGAGATGCGTTGCTGCCATCATATTCAAAATGAGCTCATATTTTTCATGGAGTGGTAAAATGTCTCAGATTTAACATCTGTTTTTATTTACATTTTACACAGCGCCCCAACTTTTTTGGAATTGGGGTTGTATCTTAAACATGCAACATCTGTTTTATTCTAGCTTTGCCAAAATGTGGAGAATAATAGATAAAGACAGAAACAGCCTTGGTGAAGAAGGAAATAATGAGTTAAACCAGACATGAGCGGGTTAAAGCATCTATAGAGTTCCCATCAGTCTGTGAAGACGACCTTTTATAAAGTCAGGAGCTTTAATCGTATATTCAATGACACTTTAGTCCATTAACTTATTGAGTCTCATGTCAGATAAATAGAGCTAATATAGACGTCAGCTCTCTGTATTCTAATGAGACGTTTTTATTGGTTTTACTGGACCAGAGTGAGTTCAAACCTGCCTGCATGAACCAGTGAGAAGCTTTAAAGTGAACAAACAGCAGCCTGACTGTAGCCCACCATAGCTCTTCCTTTTCTTTATAACATTTCTTTATGGGCCCTAAAAGATTCACAGAATGAATCTGACCAGTGGAGTGGGACGCAGACCCTCTCCTGGCTCCCAGCAGGCCTTGCAGTTATAAGTGAGGTAATGGTGCTGATCCACAGCAGCGTGTTCAGCCTGAAACAGCCCTATGGCCACTTGAACTGATTACTGAGCCATTACTAAAGCTTAACTAGGAGAAAGAGCTGGAAACAAACTCACTTCAAAGAGAGGGGAGCGGGTGTTAAGAGTACTCCAGCTGTAAAAGCAATAAAACTCTACCTTTAGATGGGACTTCTGCTGTGTCATTACTGAATGTCCCGTTATAAAACTAGTCTTCATTAGTAGAAGCTCAAACTAAAATACTGTCTACCAAAGCATGTTTTAGCCCAAACTTCAGAGGGTCTCACCAAAATATCAGACAGTTAAAAACTCTATTTTCAAGAAAATACCAATAAAAACACCATTCAACATTTAAAATGCTAACAGACCTGTTCATATGAAATTAAATTTAATGAAATTAGATTAAATTAAATTAAATTAAATTAGATTTAATAAAATGAAGTTTAATGAATTTAGATTAAATAAAATTAGATTAAATGAAATGAGATTTAATAAAAATTAGATTAAATTAAATTGAATTAAATTAGATTAAATATAATGAAATTTAATGAAATGAAATTTAATGAAATAAGATTAAATGAAATGAAATGAAATTTAATTAAATTATTAAATAAAATTAAATTAAACTGAATTCAATTAAATTAAAGAGGTCTACTTAAAAATGTTGACAGCAAAATACCAATTGTGATTCGTTGACCTGATTTCATTCCATATACTATTTGTATATGTTTGGGAATTTTGCTTGAAAGTTTTTCAGGAAGTTATAAGACATTTTCAGGGAAAATTTTATTTTGTTTTACTTTATTTTTAAAGGGACAGTGAAGAGTAGACACTAGGGGTGACCTGGAATAGTCAGCGATTGGACGATTTGATGCGGAGGAGTCTGATTCGACTATGAGCCTCATTGTCGAATCAGGCTCCACCCACTGTCCTGCGGTGCTGGGGTTGTTTATCACCTCAGACAGCAAGCACAGGGCTAATTATGTATGCACGATGACGTCAAAGCAAGCCTATCTTTCTGCGCCTGCTCAGTAGCTGGAGACTACGCAGGGAAAGTGGGAAAGTTTGACCAGAGCTTTCTCGTAAAGCAGAATTTTAATCTAAGTGAGGTTTTCCTGGTTAACCAAAGGCTTAATATCATCAGCGGTATGGAGGGATTTTGTGTCATCGTAATGACAGTAATGAAGAGGCTGAAACAAAGGAAACTGTATAGCTGAGTGTCTGAAACACCGATGCAGCAGCAGAGAGAGGTCTATGCTGGCTAATTAAGCAGAAGTAGTCGTGGATAAGCCGTTAATGAGACGAGGACTGGACCGGACTATTTGCTGTGGAGCTTTTGTCTCTTCAGGACTAGTCCAAATAAACCAGGATGGTTGGATTTCCAGTTTTAGCAGAGGTTACAGTGATATCATCATGAGGACTGATATTAGCAACTGACGGTAAGACTCATTTTTCATTTGAAATGTAGAGTTCTAACGCAGTGTCCAGTTAACAGAGCACTGGGGAGTTATGTTTGGATGCTTCATCGTTGGCGGTGGAGGATGGTATTTGGCTGTTGTAAGCTGCTAAGTTGTAGTTGCATCCAATGAGCAAACAGGCTAACAGTGCTAATGTGAAGCTAACTGTTGTTGTTTATGAGTTTAACGTGGCCGTGTGTTTTGTAACTAACTGCATGTGTAAGGAAAAGCACGCAGCTTTCATTTTGATACTTTAAACCACTTACACAAAAAAATAAGGGAGAGATTTATGTGTTTGCTGCTGTTAATGCAGCAAAATAATGTTAAAGCAAATGTCCAGTAGTTGTTGTAAACAGCTGGAATTCTTGAGGACTGCTGGTCATTTCGACTGGGGACAAAAAGTCTTGCGGGAACTCTGCTCGACTATTAGTTGACTAAAGGCAAAATCTGACAAATCAGATTCGACTATGAAAAACCTTAGTTGTTGACACCCCCTAGTAGACACCATGGTTTTTAGAGGTGCAGGAGACGTTCAGAACTTTAAAAGTCTCCCTACAGATGAGTGTCCCGTACTCAAACATTGTTCTCAGTGTGAATGAAACCCTAACCCTTTCATCAGGCAGGAGAAAAACAGAGGTTTAGAGTTAGACCCCTCCAGCTCCTCATCCTCCAAGTTAAGCCACCTTTCACAAACATCACAACAAGCAGGTTTTAAGGAGGACTTTAGCCCTACCAGGACTTTGGTTTAAAACTAAGAAGTCGCTTCTGCCTACGCTGAAACTATCTTTACTAAATTTAATGTAAAGCAAAAACTCTGCCCTGAAGCTAATTATGCTCAACAGGCTGTTTGAACATTCAGAGCTGATGCAACCCAGTGCCCATCCTTATGTATTTTCAGTGTGTGATTTTGCGTGATCGTTTGTTCCCTCCATCCCCTCGTTCTCCTTCAGATCTCTGAGGAAAAGCATTAAGCAGAAAACGACCAAGGTCAAGGTGTAGGCAGATGAGAGGCTGCTGCTAAAGAGGATGTGAAGGAAGAAGAAAGGACCTCAGATTAACGTTAATGCCTATTGTGGATGTGAGGATGTGCAGATATTGTAATAAAAGTACACACACATGAATAGAAACTCAAAGGAAGGGTCAGAGAGGTGAATGTGAGTG
This sequence comes from Cheilinus undulatus, assembly GCF_018320785.1. Lineage (NCBI taxonomy): Eukaryota > Metazoa > Chordata > Actinopteri > Labriformes > Labridae > Cheilinus > Cheilinus undulatus. The sequence continues at coordinate 48,838,634 of NC_054873.1, forward strand.
AGGAGGGTGCGTTCAAGGCCCTCCCTCTGCAGACGGCTCATCTGTCAGACTCAGGAAATAGAAAATAAAATCAGACCTAAAACCGAACCTTGTGGTACACCACAGGTAAGAATAGAGGTAGTGAAGGAGTGGTTACCTATGGTGACTGCAAAGGTTTGCTCTAAAAGATAGGAATAAAAGCAGCTAAGTGCAGTGTCCCTGATGCCCACCCAGTCTCTTAGACAGTGTTACTCAACCAAAGAGCCAAACTGATGAAAAATACCTCTGCTAGAGCCACAATCGAAGTGGTTAAAAGTAGAAAAACAGCTTGAAGTAGCAATAGAAATAGGTTAAAGGTGGCAAAAATGGTCCAAGAGCAGCCAAAAAAGGGTGAAAAGGAGTGAAAATGAGGAGAAAAAGTGGAGAAACAGTCAGAAAGTTGCAAAAATGGGTGAGAAGCGACAAAAATGAGTGAACAGTGACTAAAATGGGTAAAAAAAGCAGTCAAGAGTGGCAGAAATGGGCAAAAAAACAGGTAACAATTGGAATGTCATGGCAAAGGTAGCTTAAACGGGAAAAGTGGCAAAAAAAATTTGTTAAACAGGGCAAAAATGGTGAGAGAAAAGTGGCAAAAAGAAGAGGCAAAAATTGGGGGAGAAAAAGGAAAACAGGAGGTATTCAATAGTAAAGGGTAGCTTAAATGGATGAAAAGTGGCAAAAAAGGTAAAAAGAGTGGAAAAAATTGGAGAAAAGTGGCAGAAATTGGGAAAAAGTGTCAAAAAGATGTTGCAAAATGACCAAAAATATGGAAAAAAGGGGTATTTATTGGTAAAAACATAGCTTAAATGGGCAAAAAGTGGATAAAAGTGGAAAAAATGGGATAAAAGTGTCAAAAAGAAGTTGCAAAATGGCCCCAAAAAAATGAAAAAAGGGGTATTTTATGGCAAAAAGTAGCTTAAATGGATGAAAAGTGGCAAAAAAAAAACTGGAAAAGGGAAAAAATTGGGATTAAAGTGGCAGAAATTGGGAAAAAGTGTCAAAAAGGTGTTGCAAAATGGAAAAAAAAATATGAAAAAGGGGAATTTAATGGCAAAAGGTAGCTTAGATGGACAAAAAGTGGCGAAAAAAAAAGGTAAAAAATTGGATAAAAGTGGCAGAAATTGGGAAAAATTGTCAGAAAGACGTAGCAAAATGGCCACAAAATATGAAAAAAGGGGTATTTAATGGCAAAAATTGTGAAAAAGTTTCCCCTTTTAAAGGTCTTCTGGGGGAATAATATTTAAAATTCAGACTTAAAAGAGCCACAAACCTCACAAAGAGCCACACGTGGCTCCAGAGCCACACGTTGAGCATCACTGCTCTAAGACGTTCTGTTGAAACAGCATAATCAACGGTATCAGATGCTGCATGGAGAGCTAAAAGAATTAAAATGTCTGCTACTAAAAATGAACTATTGGTCACCTTGAGGCCGGCCGTCTCATTGCTGTGACCTTCTCTAAAACCAGACTAGAAAATGGGTCAAAGGTGACCTCAGGACTACATTAAGGTTAAGCTTCACAAGACCAACCCTGGTGATGCTCTGCTTGTTGCATACAGGGACAAAAGTCGACCCTCCCTTATAAAACGTCCTTATTCTCCCATCTGTAATCTACTTCCACTTAAAGAGTAACGTCCAACCTTTTCTCTCGGTCTGCCTCTTTAGAGAGAAAACCCGCCTGCGTGCTGAGATTCATCCCTATAGTTCAGGAACAATGCTGTGTTTATGTCCTTATAGGGATGGATATTTGTTGCAGCTTTAACCTAAAATACAAAAACACATGTCATTTGTCAAAGTTGGGTCCAGGATCCAGAGTCTGTTCTTTTTCCCACCATGCTATTTTCAGTGTGGATGTGGACGCAGACGGTCTTAGAAAGTCACGTTCTGACTGCGCTCTGTGGGGAATTTGAACTTCTCCATGCAGCTAATTACAGCTGTGGCTTTGCTCTTCAGCTCTGTGAGGATGAGGAACAGATGGACTCCGGCTCTGACAGTCCGACCAGTTACTGCGCCAGCTAAACAACGGGTCGGAGAGCGAGTCCCCGGAGCCGGGAATTATGAGAAGTTGGTATGGTTTAGGGAGCAGGAGGGTGGCTGAGCGGATCATAAACCGGGTTTGGCTTCAGGACAAGCAGAGCACAATAAGACTGCAGAGCGCTGACAGATGGTGTGTGAGCCAGCAGAGTGGTCTGAAGGCTGTGAAGTGGTGACTGCCCAGGCTGTGCTGCTGTGCTGTGTACAGTAACTCCAAACTTTGGCACTCAGGACGCCGACCTGCTGACAGCAGACCTAAACATGTAAAAGTTTGCAAAGATTCTGTGTTCAGCAGAGGATTCAAAGTTCAACGCTCCACTCTTGGATGTAGTTTCCCACACAAAAACAAAGAGTGATGAAATCATGTTCACATCAGGAGCACAGTTTGTTTAATAGTGCTTAAAAAAGGACAAGGAGGTCAATAAAGACCCGTATGTGGGTGTTCCTGTCAGGCAGGCCACAATAGAGGACTCAGTGCGGGTAAACGCTGCCATCTAGTGGAAGAAAGGAGCTAATACAAATGTTTTAACCCTTATTAAGGTAACCCCTTTGAAATACAAGCTGATTTATTTTTATTTCAACAGGTGCTAAAGAATCACCTGATGTGCAGTGGTCAACATTTGAAGTGCATCAAAACTTTCCATCAAAGTTTTCCTCAAACCAAAATGTTTGTGTCACCCACTCAGGCACTGTACCTGAGTTTTTCAGGGGGTGGACCTAAGACCAGGTTCTATGAGGAGAATAACAGCCTAATGAAGTCAAACAGTTAATCATACTTAAGCCTCCCTTCAATAATTAACACCAACACTGATTTAGTTTTATACGGTTCTCCTTTATTGTTCAATTTGTTTGGTCTTTTTCCTGTTTTTATATTCAGTTTCTGAACAATAACCAACAAAACTTACTTTCACATTCTTAATAACCTTTTGTCTTATGTAGACATTTGGACTCTTTACCGCTTAAAAACAGAAATAATAACCCAAAAATATAACAATTTTACCAAATAGTATTATGATTCTTATTCAGAATAATAAATGACCAAATAAAACTCAAATATTCTTTGGTTAAATCAGTCTCTATACGATCCTGATTCCCTACCCAAACCTTAACTCAAGTGTCCGTCCTGGTTTCCAGAGGTGCAGACGAAATGGAGGAGATGAAGATGTGATGATGATGATAGTGAAAGCTGATGCCGGATGAAGGGATGATGATGGACTGATGAAACCAGGGGCAGTGGGATGGATGGGATCTTCTCAGATGGATTTCTGGACAACTCTCAATCACAAAAAAAAAACAGGCTGCACAGAATGTGCAGAAAAGTCACTTAACCCTTGGATCCTACTATGTCTGTTCTGAGGACATTCATCATTTTTATCATCTTTTTTTTTTTGAGTTAATAGTCACATTTTTTTAGATTGAGGAATCAAATTTGGCCAAAGTTATTATTTTTCGTCATATTAAAAAAGAAAAAAAGAAAAAAAAAAATGTGTTGCCCATAAAAGTTGATTGATGCAAAGTAGCTCCATCCATCCTTGTTTGTCCAAAATCGGACACATAGACTTCCATTAAAAACATGTTTTTTTGACTGTATGTCTATGGCACCAAAACAACTTATAGCAACTGTTTCTTTGCAGTCTCTCGATCACCAGGGATCTAAATTTCACCATTCCACAGTGATCCAGCAGATCGTGCCAGCGCATCATTTTAACCCCTTCAGCAACGCACACATGGTTTTCCTTCCATGGACTCAGACCGTTCGGAGCGCCATTTCATCCACCAAACATCATCAGAATTAAATGAACCGATTTGTGCCACTAGATATGGATGTCTGAGAGTGGGCTACATGTGTAAGGAAAAGTTTGTGTGCCACGTGTGTGAATCTGCGTCTGTGTTTACAGCCAGATATGCCGTAAGTGGAGTGTTTACAGTCGAGAATGCTACTTCTGAGTTCTGCAGTCTGGGACTAAGAAAGCGGGACATTTGGACAATTTCAACTTTGCCCTCACTTCATAGCAAGTGGATGGACATGCATGAGGATGCAGGGGTCCTTTCGACCAATAGGAGAGGATATATCATATCTCAAAGATGCAGTAAATTTATTTAGGCGCGAATGGCATATTTGTGGTCACATTTTGGTTAGAGTTGGAAATGCGCATGTTTGTGATTCATATTCTACATATTTCCTCTGATTCTTTATGGCTGTTCATAAAATAAACCTAACATGAACAAATGCATTCACTCGCATATGATTTGGTAGAGGAGGGTCGAAAAAAGGAGGGTAAAACTGGCGTGTTTTTGGCTCTGATAGACTCATCTGTTTAGCATGGACGCTATCTCACTGAATCCAAGTCATAGGCATAGTGGTCAATAACTGGCATTAAAAGGGTGTAACATTGATTTATATATATATATATGGACAAGTTGTGACCTGTACATTCACCACGCTATGAAATAATCATGGAACAATACCAGACGGAGATGTTTTAAAGCTAAATGCAAAGCTGGAACTACACTCCAGACATGGCTGCTGCACTGTGTCACTCCACCCAGTGGTTTACTCAAGAAATAGTTCTGAGTATTTGCTTCATGTGTGGTAATGTTACATAATTATACGTTATTATTTCATAGCGTGGTGAATGTTCAGGTCATAACTTGATTGTGTATTTGATGAGTTTGATGAGGGAAAGCAAAAATTCTGTCTGCTAACGTAGCGCTAGCGGTGCAGCTGCTATATCGGTCCCCCCAGATCTAGAAACAGCTTGCACCGACAACTAAAGGAAACAAACCTATTACTAAGACCATAGGAATTATGGCAATGGGCGAATTTGCCAAAATTAAAGTATCCTTTTAATTTGCTTTTAATCTAAAAGAAGATTATCTTAATAGCTTAAACTGACATTTTAACCTTTTTAATGTTTTGTTTAAAGGACAATGTGATTTTTTTACTTCATGGTGATCTTTAGCCTGGTTTAGACTGTTTTTACATTTAGAGGAAATGCATTTTACACCTTTCTTCATCTTTTAATGACTGCCCTGATCACCTGGGCTACATTTGTTTTTCATAATTCATGCATAACATGTGAATCTGTTATTAGTCAGTGTTTTCATTGATGAAATTTCCTCCTACATGGCTTTTGATGATCTCCAGACATAAATTTTTGTCATTATGTACCAACTGACCTGTCACAGAGTCCAGCAGTGGTGATCTTGATTGAGAACTGGTCACTAATGAACGCTCTGAAAGCTTCACTTGAGGTCAGAAAGCATTGAAAATGCCAAGTTTAGTCAGACTGCAGGATGTTGACCTTTAGAAAGCTGCAAAGAGGCATCAATCAGCAGAAAGCTGCAGACATAGTGGGACCTCTCATAGTACCATTCCCAGAACCAGGAGCAGGTTTGGAAGGTCTGGTAGAGTGAGCCGAAGGCATTGTGGAGGCAGACGACTGGTCACAACCCAGAGTCAAGACAGATTCTTGACTTTGCATGCTGCAGAAATGGTTTCATGCTTGCAGTCAGCCTGTGAAATGACCTTCAGAAGGCAACAGGGGTGCGAGTGTCCACTCAGACTGTTAGGAGACAACTTCATGAAGTTGGCTTGGGAGACAGAAGACCAGCTGTGAGGGTGCCTCTTTCCAGAGCACACAGACTGGCACGTCTGCAGTGGGCCACAGAATACCGCAGGTGGACACTGGATGAGTGGGCTACAGTGGTCTTCATAGATGAGTTCAGGCTCTGCGTTGACTTCCTGGACAGGGGTAGGAGGGTCTGGCGTTGCCCTGGGGAGCCTTCATTGTAGGCAGAAAAAAAAGATATACTTTATCTATCCCTGGAGGGAATTCAGTTTCAGTTGTGCTTTAACACTGAAGGTCTCTCAGAGTGGGGTGTCAGATCTAAAAAAAAAGTGCATCTGGTCTCAGGAAAACCTCTGTCAAAGGTCAGACTACAAGGGAAAAGGTCTCAGGAAAAAGGACTCAAGTCTCTGGAAATAAGGCATCAGGACTCAGAAAAAAAGGTATCAGGAAAAAGGAAGTAGGTCTCAGGAATAAAAGGTCTCAGGTCTCAGAAAAAAGTCATCGGGTAAAGGGGGGTAGGTCTCAGGAATACGTAAAAGGACCCAAGTCTCTGGAAAAAAGGCGTCAGGACTCAGGAGAAAAGGGGACAGGTCTCAGGCATAAAGCGTCAGGTCTCAGAAAAAAAGGGGCAGGTTTCACGAAAAAAAGGGGGCAAAAAGGGGACCGGTTTCAGGAGAAGGGTCCAGGTCTCAGGAAAAAACATGGCAAGTTTCAGAAGAACATTTTCTGATGCTCCAAATGTTTTCTGTTGGTGAAAGGTCTGGACTGCAGGCAGGCCAGTCCAGGACCCGGACTCTCTTCCTGTGAAGCCATGCTGTTGTGATGAATGTGGTATGTGGTTTAGCATGGTCTTGCTGACAGAGACATTGTCTGGATGGGAGCATATGCTGCTCTTAAAGCTCTCTCTACTTCTCAGCATTGATAGTTCCTTTCCAGATGTTGGAGCTGCCCACACCATAGGCACTAATGCACCCCCATACCATCAGAGATGCAGGCTTTAGACCTGATCATGGGCTGGATGCTCCCTCTCCTCTTCAGTCTGCAGGACACAGCATCCATGGTGTCCTCAGAGAGTTTCAAGTTTTCCTTCATGTGACCACAGAACAGTTTTCCATTTTGCCTCAGTCCATTTTAAATGAGCTTCAGCCCAGAGAGGAGAAACACTGATTTAGAAAATGACATTTCATATTTCTATTTCATTAAGAGAAGAGAAGCATTCCTGAGATTCACCTGAATAACTACAAAATATCACGTCTGTCGAATAAACAGCAACACAAACGTGTACAGGATAGAAACCAGTTAAATGCACGTTTCTCCAGTGAAATGAATAGTGTCCCTGTTTCATTAAACGTTTCCTGACCCTGTAAACAAACCGGCATGAAGGAGACGATACTGCAGCTCTGACTCACAGAAAGGAATGCAGCCATAATGAATGTTGTTAGCTACACCTGTGTGTGACGCTCTTTGGAGGCTCTGCCATGAGAACTGCTCACAGTCAGTCCTGCTCAGAGGTGGATCAGTCTTTACAGCCTATTCTGAAGGCAAACTTTAGATTACAGGTCAAAGTGCATACAAAACTACAGCATAGTCAGTCTTCTTATAGGAGAAGCTGATTCTCTTAAAGTTAACATGAGCCTTGAAGATCTGCAGAGAAAGACCTTAAAATCCATGACATCTGGATCAAACCACAGATATTTTTATATTTTAATCAATACCTACTCTCTAATCCTCCTCCCATCCAGCAGTCCATGAAGCTCAAAACTCATATCAGGTTCTGGTCCACCGGTATGAGGTCTACAGATTCCCTCCACAATAAAAATGTGAATTTAACCTCGATGGTCGTCTGCAGCTGTTAAATCCTTCCCACAAACAATTAACACTGAAATAGTTTTAGAATGACTCAACATTTGATCTGGTTTACAGAAATTTACTGTCATAACTAGTAGATATTTAAAAATAGGGTTAAGGTTGGCAGAAATGTTGCAAAAATGGTCAGATAAAGTGGTGAAAAGAGGTTAGAGAGTAGCAAAAATAGGTGATAAGTGGTGAAATGGGTTGTGGAGTGGCACAGAGGAGCAAAAATTGGCAGAAAAGTTATGAAAAGAGGTCAAAATGTGGCAAAAGTTGGTAAAAGAAGAAAAAAGGAGCAAAAGGTATCAACAATTGGTTACAAATGACAAAAAATGGTGCAAAAAAGTGATGAAAATGGGTTAAAAGTGACAGAAATGGAAACAAAGGTGGCACAAAGGGGATTAAAAAAAAGCAGGAGAAGAGGTTTAAATGGGTTAAAGATGCAAAAAGTATCAAAATGGGTTAAAAATGGCAGAAATGATAAAAAACAGAATGAAAACTGGTTAAAAAGTCACTCAAGTAGAAGAAAGCAGCAAAAGTGGATAAGATTTTAAGATAGGAGTGGCACAAAGGGGATAAAACATGCAGGAAAAGTGGTTCAAAAGGGGTCAAAATCTTGCAAAAATTGGTTGAAAGAGGCAAAAAAGTCTCAAAAAGAGGTTAAGTGAACACTGGGTTAATACTGGTGCTAAATCACATCGTTGAGGGCCCATTCTCTGGGATTTTCAGGGGTTTCGGGGTGTTTTCATTTCATATTTTCAATTTTGCATCTTAGAATTACGAATTAAGCCGACGGTTTTGACTTTTTATTTCATATCTCAACCTTTTCAATTCATAATTTTGACTTTTATCACATATTTCAACCTTTTAGGATTAAAAATGTTACATTTTAAATCATATTTTGAGCTTTTGAACACTTACATTTTTTCCATCTCAGATCATTTTGACCTTTTTAATCTTAAAAGGGTTTTTAATCCGTCACAGAGGTTGACAGTTTATGGTTGAATGTGGACCCTGTTAGGCGCTCAGGTTAGACCTAGATCCAGAATCCGGCCCCTGCTGTGACTGAGTTAGACTCCCCTGATCTAGTTTATTAAATATTCGATCATGCATATAAAATGTCCTGATGCTGCATGATGCTGATTTACTCCCTGAGGCCTGGCTGTGTCAGGATCTTGATTAGCCCCCCTGGACTCTAGACCCTGAGACACAGACCACAGGGGGCCACAGAGGCCTTTTAGTTCCCTGAAGAGAGGTTCCTGGAAACTCACAGCCTAAAGCTCCTTTAGCTCATGTTTTGACTGAGAGTTCCTCCTCAGCAGAAATTAAACTCTGTGTGCTTGTGCTGTTAAACCTCTTATCTCTGCTGTTTTTGCTGATTCTCCTCCTACAGCTCCTTTCCTCAGCGTTAAAGACGTATTTCTCTCTGTTAGGTGTCTGAAAGCACACAGAGAGTTACAGAGTGGACAGAAACCGTTAATTTCATAAATCTCAGACATAAATATTTATCTCTGAGTGTCTGACTCTGCAGGGTGAGTAACAAACTGAGAATTCAGACACTTAAAAATAACCAGGAAGCTAAATGAGGACCATTCATGAGGATGTGATCCAGGGCCATGTGGACTCGTCTCTCCTGTTATAAAACCTCCTGAGACCTGAGCTTTGGTTTGAAATACATTTTTAGTTTCTCACATTTCTTTAAGGATGATCTGGACCTAAGGTTAAAAGCTCAGCCTTTTCTTTGACCAGGAAATAATTTTGATCAAAAATGAAGCTATACATCAATAAAAACTCCCTAAAATTTCAAAGATATTCCCTAAAATTTCTGTGAAAAAGTCTTAAACATGTTTTTTTTATTTTCTCATAAAAAAGGCCCTTAAAATAATCCCCAAATATTTCAATGAAACTTTATCATTGAAGCCTGAATTTAAAAAAAATAAATAAATTCTACTTAAATTTATGAAATTAAAAAAAAATCCCCAAAATGTACAAATAAATTCCCATGATTACATGGAAAAATATGGAAAATTCCTCCAAACATGCCAGCAAATTCCCTGAAAATCCCATTTAGTTCTAGAAATATCCCAATCAAAATCCCAAGATTAAAAGAAATAATTTCCCAAATATCTGTGAGCTCACCTAAGAATTTTGAAGAGAATTTTCCCAGAGGAACTGAAATAAAAAATCCCCCAAATTACAAAACATTTCCCAAATTAACACAAAAATGACTAAAAAAAATAGATAAATAAATAAATAAAATAAAACCCCAAATATTTCCATGCATATACTCATTGCAAAAACACTTCCCATTAAAGTCTCAAAAATACACAAACAATTTTCCATGAAAATACTTAAAATTGTGATATAAAATACTCCAGTATTTCTAGTGTATCAACTTTAACTTGAAGGGACAGTCCAAACAATTTTCTAAAAGTTCCAGAAGTAGAGATTTTAGCCAGAATGAAACGTCCTGGTATGTGCATGCAGGGTCTGAGGAGCTAACAGCTGTCAGTGCATGTCCTCTTAGAAATGTTTATTTCCTGTAACAGTTATAAAACAGGTTTAAAAGGACGAGGTGCAGCTTTAAAGATCTCACTGATAAAATGACCCCTCCATCATCTCTGATCAGGCCGTCCTCCACCGTCCAATCAAACCTATTGACCTGATATCCATTCACACCTCTGCTATACCAGAACCACAGCCTTCCTCTGGCTCCATCCTCACTCATTAGAAGGAGGAAATTATCTGGGGCCTTTCCTGGAACAACATTTTCATTTAATCGGCCCATTGGAAGGATAATATGTTTGTTTAAGCTCCTGAGCTGTGATTCTTGGAGGTTTCTCTGAGGCCGCTGTTCTCCTGCCAGTCTCTGGATTACTGTGCTGCAGAGCCACACGTGTCCATCAGACACTCCGCTCCTGAACGCCACATGTACGTTAAACATGACCAGGGACCATTCCTCTGTGCTGCACTCTGAAGGGTTTGAACCGTGCTGGAACAATCAAACATCTCTAACACGTTTGCTCTTTAGGTTCAAACTTCCTCCGGCTGGTGGACGAGCCGAGCCAAGCAGAAACAAAGTGTGTCTTTGTTGTTTTAGCGGGGCGTGTGTGTTATATCGTTAAAATCAAACCAGATTCATGTCCACAGAGTGTGAACTTTCCACATTTATCCCTCTGAGGAACATAAACCGAGCTGTTAGCCCCCGGTTAGTCAGTTTGGCACTGTCACAGAGGCTCCAACCTGCTGAGAGAACATGCTGCTTAAAAACAGCAGAATTTAACTTTAAATGTGCTCACACAGCTCAAAGGGAGCAAAAAACATGGTCCGTCCTGCAGCTAAACAAGAATTAAAGCCACTTTCAAACTTTTTTTATCTCTGTAGATTGGTTTAATTGAGTAGATGTTCACTTTTTACCACTGAAAGTGTTTACAGGACTAAAAAGACTGTTAGTGACGCTGCAAAGGCACAAAATCAGACAGAAAGTCATTTCTACCAATGCTGGAGGCGTTGATACTCAAACTTCCTGTCAGTGTTGACATCCTGTCCAATCAGAGCTGTTTCTGTGTGTTTAATCATCAGTTATAATTTTCAGTCCACACAGGGAAATCTGGGGAGTCATTTCTCCACAGTAAAAAATATTTTTCTCAAAAATACTAAAATCTATGAGTGTATTTATCATCAGCCACAGCCAGAGTTGGAGTGAAAGCACAGAGTAAATCCTGCTGGACTAAAACTTAAGCCACACCCACTCATGAACGGTAACGGCTGCAGCTCGTTAGCTGTCTCAGCTGCAGATAATCAAGATCTACACACCTGGTGATGAACTTTCACACACCTGTGTGCTACAGCTTCAGGTAACCTGGCTCCTCTTTAAAGTCCCTGTAAAGTCAATACAGTTTGTGTCTGAACACTCTAGAAATGTTGGAATATGTTTGCTGCAAACATGTGAAAACACTGAGATCTACATGTGACTGAATTCTAACCTTGCAAAGCAGATGGATACGCCCGTTTCCTTGTTTCTCACTGGCGAATCCATCTCGCAAAGCTCCCATCTGAACTGTTTGGGCCCGGTTAGAAAGTGACAGGACCAATCAGTGACGAGGGGCAGTACGTTCATGAGCAGCAGAGTCGTGACGTAAACAAGCAGCAGCAAGAGCTGGTGCAGTTATGGAGGAAGAGATTAGCGTGGATGCTGCTAAAGCGCCAGTTTTATCAGAACTTGACGACATTTCTTCATTAAAAGAGGAACAGAGAACAGCAGTGAGTTGTTTTCTTTTCAACAATGACAAAAGTCGAGTACTGACATGTCTACAGTTGCCATGGTTTGTGTTATTTCTCAGTAGCTGCGCACGCGCAGCTCGATAGCGGCTACGTCACGTGTTTTGTTGCTCTGATTGGCCCGTAGAGATGTGACAGACAGAACATTCATCCAATCACACTCCAAGTTTTTTCAAAGCTTCTGCCTTTTCTCAAACGTTTCCTATTGAAGCTTTCCCAGATGGATGTGTGAAATAAATCCATCTGATATTCAAGATTCAAGATTCAAGAAACCTTTATTGTCATTGCACAACAGGTGTACGACGAAATTACAGTAGTTCTCTGGCCAGTGCAGCATCAGGTAACTAATAAGAACAATAAATATTCAAGAATAAAGATTTGTTAAAAGACATTCAGACATCAGCAAGTAGCAAAATAAATTCTTTAAATAGAGATAAAAGATTCATTTTAAAAACAATCAACTAAGTCCATAATAATAATACATACTAGATACAATACATAATAAGACATGTCAGGTTAACTGAATTCTGGATTTAGACCAAAGTTTTTTCACCTCTTTCCTGGCTGGGTTTAATGTGGGCGGGGCCAATATGTGGGCTCATGATGTCATGAGCCCACAGTGGGGAATGACTCCGCCCTCTAACACTACAATCTAAAATCACAGAGCAGTTCATCTCAGTCCAGCCTGTTGTTAGCTGATGTCACTGCCTTTATTTAAAGTTAACAGTCAGTTAAATGCTGTCTTTCTGTTCATTGTGAGGTAAATTTACCAAATCTATCAGCCACAGAGGTCCATGGATCATTTAAAGCACTGATACTCAACTTGTGGCTCTTTTATGTCTTCATCTGAAAAATTATTCCCCAGAAAACATTAAGAATGGAAACTGACCTCAGAAATGATCCATTGCAATTCACATTAATCAGTTTGTTTCCCACACTTCTACAGTAGGCTTTAGTTTTATTCTTTCTCTGTGTATTTCCATTGCCCTTACTTTTTTTTTGTCACTTTTAATCTATTTTTGCTGCTTTTAGCCCCCTTTGCTACTTCTTTTTGCTACCTTTTTCCCATTTTTGCCACTTACATACTGCTTTTTGCAATTTGCAATTTTATTCCCCCTTTTTTGCCACTTTTCGCTCATTTAAGTTGCCTTTTGCCCATTTTTCCCACCTAACCCTTACCAATTTAAATCACTTTTTACTCATTCCTTGCTTTATATTTTTCACTTTTTGACCATTTTGCCACCTGTAACTATATTTTTGTCACTTTTCTCCAGATTTGTTGCGCATTTTCACCCAGATTATGTGAGTTTATGCCTATTTTCCCTTTTTTTACCACTGTTTTGCCCCTTTTGCCCATTTTGCCACTTCTAACTTATTCTTATTGCCACTTTAACCCTTTCCTGCCATGTTACTCAGCACTTAGATTGCAGCAAAGATATTTTTGAACAGTTTGGCTCTTTGGTTGAGTAAAACTGATTTAAAGCATCATAACAGAGGTCTGAGCCTGAAAACAGACTTTGTCTCTTCTTATAAGGTCAACAAAAGGTTAAGGGGATGATTAAAGGTGTGAGAGGATGGTATTTCTCCTGAGTGGGCGTGGCTTCAGCTCATTCAGACACGCCCACACAATCCTGGAGCAGATTTTACTGCCTCATTTTTCATGATTTTGAAGCTTAATTTCATAAACTTAGAGATGTTTGATTTGACTGAAACTTGACCTGGAGGTTCATAACACAGTGAGCTGTCATACATCAAACCTAAATACAGATTTATCTTCACTTTACAGGGTCTTTAACTTTGAAGAGGATTTTAAGGAACAACCAACAGGGAGGAAAGCCTGAGGTGGACCCAGAACTTTCTGGAGGAATTAAACATCCTTGTTAGAACCCATTGGATCCTGCAGGAGAAGCTTGAGAGCCTGACTAGGGTGACAGATGTCTGGGTTGACTTTCTCCCATCATGTCCTGGCTGTGGATGGATGCATGGATGATTGGTGGATGGTGGCTAAACTTAGGGCAGGTCCTTAACAAACAAACTGGTCGGATATTTCACAGTTTAATTCACAGACCCCTAACAGAGGGAGATTTAATATTGCAGCAACGGAAATTAAGTTGTCTTGTGCAATATTTGGCTGTCTTTATGGTGAGCAGATTTTCTTAATGTAAAAAAAACAGGATAAAGATTAATTCAACCTTAAAGAAGGATGTCTGAAATGTAAACAATGCTGATAAAAAGGAAACTAAAGTGTCATGATCACTGGTGGAAGCAGAGGGATCTACACCGCTTTCCACATTATTAAGCAAATGATAGCAGCCGATGACACAGAGCATGAGATGGTTCATTGTCATGCATGAAGATCATTTTGCTACAGAAGGCACAGATCTTCTTTTTGTACCATGGAAGAAAGTGGTCATTCAGAAAATCTTGATACTTTGCCAAGGTCATTTTCACACCTTCAGGGACCCTAAAGGGGCCTACCAGCTCTCTCCTCATGAATCTGGCCCAGAACATGACTCCGCCCCCTCCTTGCTGACATCACAGCCTTGTTGGGACATGGTGGCCATCCACCAACCATCCACTACTCCTCCATCTGGACCATCCAGGTTTGCACAGCACTCATCAGTCAACAAGACTGTTTGAAAATGAGTCTTCATGTATTTCTGGGCCCACTGCAACTGTTTCTGCTTGTGAGCATTGGTTAGGGGAGGCTGAATAGTAGGTTTATACACGACTGCAAGCCTCTGGAGGATCCTACACCTTGAGGTTGGTGGGACCCCAGAGGCCCCAGCAGCTTCAAATACCTGTTTGCTGCTTTGTAATGGCAGTTTAGCAGCTGCTCTCTTAATCTGATGAATTTGTCCGTCAGAAACCTTCCTCATTATGCCTTTATCTGCAGGAACCCATCTGTGCTCTGAATCAGCCACAAATTTCTTCACAGTACAATGATCATGATTAATTTTTCATGAAATATCTAATGTTTTCAATCATTGTCCAAGGCATTACACTATTTGACACTTTTCAGCAGAGATCCTTTTTCTTTCCCATATTGCTGAAACCTGTGGCCTGCTTAATAATGTAGAACATGTGGAAAAGTGCATTTTGGGGTTTTTATTTTTTTTTAAATAATGGTTATCATTATGAAGTTTGTTCAAAAACATTTGAATTATGCTTTAACGGCTGATGACTTGAAAAAATACTCTGTCATTTGCATTAATATTTAGGAAAATAAGAGAAAAATGTCATTTGTTTAATAATGTGGAAAGCAGTGTAATAAGGACAGTGTCTGCTAACATGATGACAACCAGCTGAAGGCTTTAAAGAGTGAATAACGGGCAAAGACGAGGGAGATCAGATGTGGAGGAGGGAGGAGAGAGAGCCCCGTCCTAACGGAGTCAGAGAGAGAGAGGGAGGTTTACAGTGATGAAGAGGGTGCACAGAGGCACACCGCCATGCAGGCAGCAGCAGCTGAAGTTTGCTAACGTGGAGCCACAGGAGAGCTCAAAGCTCAGCTAAAAGTCAGATTCATGAGACGGCCATCACTGCAGTGTTGAGGAATCATGCTGCTGAGCTGGAGGATGCTCTTTGTGCTCTACTGCTGCTTCAGAGCAGGAGTCAGATCATCCAGACAAGGTAAGACCTGAGCTACAGTAGATGTTTGAATTCTGAATGATTGTAAACGAGGAAAGTTCTCTGTCTGACGTGTGCTACAGCAGTGGTTCTTAACAAGATCCACCATCAACTCCTCAAGGAGAACTGCAACCCAAAGTTTGGAGATTTTTTGGGTTAGTCAGATTTATTTAACAAAAAATAGAAGAGCTTGGGCTAAGACAAAAAATGCAACAGAACAATGAAACAAGACAAAACCTGCATGTTTTTAATGAGTCTTTTTTCCCAGGCAAATATCCACGACCCACTGAAAATGGCTTTGCAACCCACTTTTGGGTCCCGACCCACCATTTGAGAACCACTGTACTACAGTGTTTCCTCAGAGAATAACAAACAGCAGCTTAGATGTTATTAGGACTGGCAGGAAATGATCTTCCATGTTCGTTTCTCTATCATTATTATATTTGATCAAATAAAAAATAAGCCAGAAAAACTCATGCTCTGGCACAGCTAGGTTATAAACCCCAGTTACAAAAAAAGTTGGGGCGCTGTGTTAAACATGAGTAAAACGATGCAACGATTTTCAAATCTCATCAACACATATTTGCATTAGTGCATAAACACCGTGTCAGATGTTGAAACTGAGCCATTTTAACATTCATGAAAATATTAGCTCATTTTGACTTTGAGTTCAGCAACACATCTCAATAAAGTAGGGACAGAACAACAAAAGGCTGGAAAAGTAAGAGATACAAATGGAAAAACAGAGTGCAAGGTTTACTGGCAGCAGGTCAGTAACATGACTAGAATTTGTGTAGCAATATCAGAAAAATGTTCCTCTAAGTAAAATTGCAAAGGCATTGAATATCCCACCATCTACAGCCCATAAAATCATTAAAGGTTCAGAGAATCTGGAGAAATCTCTGTGAGCCAGAGACAGCGCTGCAGGGGCCCTCAGGGGCCACTGCATTACAAACAGGCATGATTCTGTAGTGAAATCACTGCATGGGCTCAGGACCATTCCAGAAATTGTCTGTCAACACAGTTGGCCGTTAACCTTGCAAAGCAGATGGATACTCCCGTTTCCGTGTTTCTCACTGGCGAATCCATCCTGCAAAGCTCCCGTCTGAACCGTGTGGGCCCGGGTAGAAAGTGACAGGACCAATCAGCGACGAGGGGCGGTACTTTCAGGCATGGCGGAGTAAGCAAGCAGCAGCAAGAAGGGGTACAATTATGGCAGAAGAGCTCAGCGTGGATGCTGCTAGAGCGCCAGTTTTATCAGAACTTGACGACATTCCTTCGTTGAAAGAAGATCAAAGAACAGCAGTGAGTTGATTTCTTTTAAAAAACAACAAAAGTCGAGTACTGACATGTCTGTAGTCGCCATGGTTCCCGTTATTCCTCAGTAGCTGATAGCAGCTACATCACGTGTTCTGTTGCTCTGATTGGCCCGTAGAGATGTGACAGACAGAATGTTCATCCAATCACACTCCGAGTTTTTTCAAAGCCTCTGCCTTTTCCCAAACATTTCCTATTGAAGCTTTCCCGTGTCAGGTTAGTTGGCCGTGCCATCCTCAAAAGCATAGAGGAAGCCACGTATGAATATTGTTCTCTAAGGCTGGCGACACACTACAGGATTTTAAGCCCTATATGGGGCAGGATTTGCCTCCCCCGACGATTGGGGGGGCATATCCCGAGAGCAAACAACTGTTTGTCTGAGTCGTCTGCATGCGTGTGGTGTCAGCACGATTGTTTTACTGCTCAAAATCATGTCGTAGCCTCCAAAATCCCAA
Organism: Cheilinus undulatus; assembly: GCF_018320785.1. Classification (NCBI taxonomy): domain Eukaryota; kingdom Metazoa; phylum Chordata; class Actinopteri; order Labriformes; family Labridae; genus Cheilinus; species Cheilinus undulatus. The sequence continues at coordinate 48,855,787 of NC_054873.1, forward strand.
TTTGTAAAAACCAACACATTTGATATTTACGGTTCTAGGTCGTAGTGCTGCTGACGGAGTACCCACAACAACCAATGAGAGCGAGCAGACCGGGTAGCGTCACTGCCAGATCATACGGACTTTCACCGCTCACAACCATGAACACAACTTTGACTTAATTTCAGCCATGATTTCATCCCAAGTCTTTCCCTGGCATTATTATTTTTGCTTCATCTGTAACGCATGCCAGGACTGCCTGTTGTGGAAAGACAGCAGGACGGCGTCGACAGACATCCGTGTTTTTTTTTTCTGAAGTCACGTGATCACGCGGGGTCGTAGGCAGGTCAGCAGGTGTGTGGTTTCCAGTGATCTGACAGTCTGGCTGAGTCGTCTAGTGTGTGCTTTCAGAGGATTAAAGATTTTTTAAAAATTGGGAAATCGACCTGACATCTGTGGTCTCCCACGGTTTAAAAAACTGTTCTCCTCACCTCCCAGACCTTTACAGACTGTTGTTAACAGAAGAGGGGATGCTACACACTGGTGAACGGGGCCCTGTCCCTACTTTTCTGAGATGTGTTGCTGCCATCAAATTCATGGTAGTGTCTCAGTTCCAGCATCTGATATGTTGTTTATGTTCTATTACCACTGAAATACGGGTTTATGAGAGCGGAAACAGGAGAGAAACAGAAACAGTGCACGCGCTCCAGGGAGCTTCTTCAGAGAAAGGGCATGGCTGAGTTTTCTTTCAGTAACAGTTACTGCTCTGGCAGAACCAACGTGTTGCATTCCTAATTTCAACTAAAAGGTACTTCATTGTCAAATTTTACCCCCAACTCTGACTCTAAAAGCTGTGGGAGGTTTTTTTTTCTGCAGACCTCCTTCATTCATTAAAGCTGCCCCTTCTTAAGTCTCCTATCTTCTTTTTTAACATTCTGACTTTAGATTTTAAAGAGCAGGATATAAAAAACTGTGGCTGGAAATCCTCCAAGTCTTTAACATCATATTTCTAGTCTCATCCTTCCATCAGGATCCGATCTGCACCGGTTTCTGATTAGAGAGTAACGGGACGAGCTAAAACTGGTGTTAGAGGAAACCCTGACTCCTCTGCTGAATAAGAAACACACGGCTGAGACTTTCAGTCCAGCCCTGTCAGGAAATTTCTCCGGTCTAGTATACTGAGCTCTGGGTTCTGGTCTTTATCTCAGAGACAACACCACACAAATGTTGCTCTACAGCAGTGGTACTCTCATAAAGGCTCTTTAATGTCTTCATTTTAAACATCATCCCCCCGAAAACCGTGAAAAAGGGAAACTTTTCTGCCCCTTTCTACCATTTTTAGCCATTTGTCATCCATTTAAGCTACCTTTAGTCTTTAAATACCACTTTTTCATACTTTTGACACTTCTTTATGCCACGTTTCCCCATTTTGTCATTTTTTTCACATTTCTTTTGCCATTTTTCCTCCATTTAATCTTTCTTTTGCCATCAAATACCACTTGCTTCTTTTTTCCCCCAGTTTTGCCTCTTCTTTTTGTCCTTTTTATCTTTTCACCACTTTTCATCCATTTAAGCTGCCTTTTACATTAAATACTACTAGTTTCCTATTTTTGCCCATTTTTGCCACTTCATTTAGCCTCTTTTATCACATTTTTGCCCTTTTCACCATTTTTTGCCACACATTTAAGCTGCCTTTTTCCACTAAATACCACTTGTGTCCTATTTTTGCCCATTTTTGACACTCTTGACTGCCTTTTGCCCATTTTGGTCACTTTTCACTCAATTTTTGCCCTGTCTTTGCCCCTTTCTACCATTTTTTGGCCACCTTTCATCCATTAAAGCTACCTTTTGTCATTGAAAACCACTTTTTCCTACTTTTTGACACTTCTTTATGCCACGTTTCCCCCATTTTTGTCATTTTTTTCACATTTCATTTGCCATTTTTCTTCCATTTAGTCTTTTTTTTGCCATTAAATACCACTTGCTTCTTTTTTTCCCAGTTTTGCCTCTTCTTTTTGCCATTTTTCCCATTTCTGCCCTTTTACCATTAAATACTACTAGTTTCCTATTTTTTGCCCATCTTAGTCACTTTTCACTTTTTTTTTTTTTTTTGCCTTGTTTTTTTCACTTTTGGACCATTTTTTTGCCACCTGTAACTCATTTTCTGTAACTATTCACTCATTTTTGCTACTCTCTGACTCTTTCCATTTTTTTCTCCCCATTTTCGCCCCTTTTTCTTGCATGAACATTTTTGCCACCTTTGACTTATTTTTTTTATTTATTTATCTATTTATTTATTTATTATTTATTTTGCTCCTTCAGGCCATTTTTTTCCACTTTTCACCACTTAGATTGTGGCTCTCTAAGGTATTTTCAACAATCTGGCTCTTTGGTTGAGCAGGGTTTTGCAACACTGTCCTCTAGATTTTGATTTCTGATTTTATCATAGAAACTTTTCTAATAAGTCTGAAATTAGGACCAGTGGGAGCACTTCATCATAGAAATGTTCATATTAGACACTCTTATCCCTCAGATAGAGTTCAGGTGGTAAATGTGCTCTTCTGATGAGCTTCTATCCCTGTTTTTGTGTCTGTGTTTCTGTGGATTTCCTAAATAGTGACTTGGCAGTGTCAGCTGGAGCTGTGGGCCATGTGGAGCTGCCCTGCAGAGATTTAACAGAAACATGTGATCTCAGGATGGAAAGCACATGATCTTTGTTATTTCAGTTTGAGAGTTCCCCTTTCATCGGCCAACAGTAACAGCAACACTGCTGGATTAGCGCCTGGCTCTGGTTCATCACTGGAGAAGAGATTTACAATGCAGTACAGTCCAGCAGCCGATGACGGGACATCAGACCGGACTCAAGTCTCAGAACCGACTCCTGTAAAGTTCTGTAAGAGTGAATACAACAGTGAAGATTTTTAAACACTCGGACATTTAACTGAAAAAGTAAAACATGACAGATGATGAAAATGAGACGTTTTTGGTAAGCTATTTTTTTAACTTCAATAACAGCAAGATTTTTCAAAAAAGCTGGGACAGTGTTAATAAAGGCATGGAAAAGCTGAGAAAAGCAAAAGACGATCCCTGACCAAAGAGAGGCCCTAACTATGAAGCCATCTGCATCAGTGGTGGGCCCCCAGGGGCCACATGCGGCCCTCCACCTCACTCAAGTTGATTTCAGATACCAGTGAATTATTCATGAAGAAAAGAGGATCATGGGTATACCATTGGTTCTTTGCAAGAAATTGGTAGATTAATTGTTTCTGTGAAACTTTAATTTTGCACCATTTAATGCCTTTTTAAAAAGATAAATATGCAGGTAAAATACGCTATGTGGACAAAAGTATTTGGTCGCTTGCTTTTACATCGACATGGACTGTACTTTAATATTGAGTTGGCCCTCTTTTCAGCTATAACAGCTTCAGCTCTTCTGGGAAGGTTTTCCACAAGGTTTAGGAGTGTTTATGGGAATTTTTGACCATTCTTCCAGAAGCGCATTTGTGAGGTCACACACTGACGTTGGACCAGAAGGCTCTCAGTCTCCACTCTAATTCATCCCAAAGGTGTTCTAGGGGGTTGAGGTTAGGACTCTGTGCAGGCCAGTCAAGTTGATCCACACCAAACTCTCTCCTCCATGTCTTTATGGACCTTGCTTTGAGCACTGGTGCACAGTCATGTTGGAACAGGAAGGGGCCATCCCCTAACTGTTCCCACAAAGTTGGGAGCATGGAATTGCCCAAAATCTCTTGGTATGCTGAAGCATTCAGAGTTCCTTTGACTGGAACTAAGGGGCCAAGCCCAGCTCCTGAAGAACAAGCCCACACCATAATCCCCCCTCCACCAAACTTTACACTTGGCACCATCCAATCAGACAAGTACCGTTCTCCTGGCAACCGCCAAACCCAGACTGGTCCATCAGATTGCCAGATGGAGAAGCGTGATTCGTCACTCCAGAGAATGCGTCTCCACTGCTCTAGAGTCCAGTGGCGGCGTGCTTTACACCACTGCATCCCACGCTTTGCATTGCACTTGGTGATGTATGGCTTGGATGCAGCTATTACCATGGAAACCCATTCCATGACTCTTTAGAAAGTTGGTGACCTCTGCACACTATGCCCCTCAGCATCTGCTGACCCCGCTCTGTTGTTTACGTGGTCTACCACTTGGTGGTTGAGTTGCTGTTGTTCCCATTCACTTCCATTTTGTTATAATACCACTGACAGTTGACTGTGGAATAATTAGAGTGAGGAAATTTCACCACTGGACTTGTTGCACAGGTGTCATCCTATTACAGTACCACGCTGGAATTCACTGAGCTCCTGAGAGCGAGCCATTCTTTCACAAATGTTTGTAGAAACAGTCTGCATGCCTAGGTGATGATTTTATACACCTGTGGACATGGAAGTGATTGGAACACCTGATTTCAGTTATTTGGATGGGTGAGGGAATACTTTTGGCAATATATTGTACATATTCTTCTTTTCAGTGAATTATTGGTCATCAAAGCTATATCAGAGATAAATATCAGATCATTTGTAACAGTTTGGCCCTTTTGCATTAACAATAAGATTAACGTGTCCTGTCCCTGCTCTTCATCGGCCTTTACCCCATCCTACCACACCCTGGCTGTGCAATAAACACCAAATAAACTCAGTTTATATTCCTCCTAAAAATCAGAGAAATACAAAAACCATTATAACTATAATTACAAAGTCTGTGCAGCTTTAACAGGAGATCATGGGCGTAGCTCAGGGAGGGAAAAGCCTGGGTGCACAGTAGGCAGGGGCCCCTGAGGGGCCTGCAATAAAAAAGTGTGTTTTTATTAATTTTTTCCCAGTAATTAGTGTCAATATTGAATCAAAAGTGAATGAATCAGTCCACAGACTGAAATTTGTATCAAATAGAGTAAATCAAAACATAAGGGGGCCTCTGCTCCTCCCTTAAAAAGGTCCAAATGGTGTAGTCCAGTGCTGCAAAATAATGCAAGTAAATTGAATTTAGCCATAGTAAAAATTTTGCTCAAAAAAAGGGAAAATTATGGTTAAAAAAATTAATTAAAATGCAAATATATTTGTAAAAATGCTGCAACATTTGTTGCTCGGCTAGCTGTGTAATATTCTTTCTGGGGGCCAATAATCTCTGCCTGAGACAGAAATGGTTCCTACTAATTTAAAATACTTGATCAACTAAAAACTACAGACCCTTGAGTCTTTCAGTAAAAGTGAGATCCTGAAATGATCTCCTCTGTATTCAGTGGTTTATTTTTCATCATAAGATTTCAGTCAGGATGGCTCTCGTCCAACATTTAACCATTTATTTATGTATTTAAGTATCTGATGATCTCAGAGGAGTCTATAAAAAGCTCCTGGTCTGGTTGCACTCAGCAGAAACAAGTGGAGAACAGGAGACTTTAATTAAAGTGTTTGTGTCTCAGATTCTTCTTCAGTCAGTCACAACATCTTGAGTCCAGACTGGAGTGTTCGGGATGATCGGCTTTGTTGTGTTGGTGCTGCGGCGTTAGCTGAATGTGTGTGTGTTATCTTTTCTTCTTGGTTTCTCCCACCTGCTTTCCATCCCCCCGTCATCCTGATGTCTCTGATTTAACATGTAAACTGGCTGATCTCCAGATGTTACACACATGAATAAACCCACCTGTGACCAATGTTTGAGGTAGAGACAGTAAGTAGAAACAGTGATCTTCACCTCCCTCTGCTCTTAATATTTCTAACTCCTTTACTGTTAGCTGTGTATGCTAGCAGCAAGGTGGTGAAATTGGATTTTTAAAGAACATAAATGAGCTAAAAGTGGCAAAAGTTAGATGAAAGTTGCAAAAAATAACCAAAAATGGATTAAAGTGGCAAAAATGGGCAAAAAAAATGGTTAAAGGGGATTAGAAAGTGCCTGAAATGGCTTTAAATTGCAAAAAATGGTGAAAATTAGATGGACTGGGATGAAAAATTGATTTAAACTGACAAAAATTGGTTAACTGTGGTTAGAATGGGGGACAAGGGGTTGATAGAGGCATTAATGGTTTAACAGAGGCAACAAGAGACAGAAAGTGGAAAGAATTGGTTTACAAGTGACAAAAACAGGCAGAAAAAATGGGATGGAAAGGGTTTAAAATGGACAAAAATGGGTTTTAAGTGGCAAAAATGTGCTAAAATTGACAAAGTTGGTGTTAAACAGTGATGAAAAAGAGTTAAAATTTGGTAAAATTGGTGTAAAGCGGCATCAGTGTAATTTAAAAAATATTCTTTTTTTTTTTTTTATGCATCTGGAGACCTCCTCTCAGTGTCTCGCGACCCCCAATGGGGTCCCAGCCCAAAGGTTGGTTATCAATGCTCTACAGGATGAAGATAAAATGACATAGAGAACAAAGAATCGTCTGCATTGGCGTGCAGACTTTTTCAAGGGCAGGGGCGAAAAGAAAAAAAGGGCACATACAGCGCGTTCTCGCCACTGAAGAGGGCACTTTAGACATGTTTACATGTTCTACAAATGGCACATTATATAGCCTTAAAACAGACTAACTAGACAGACTACTCAAGTTAGTGTGTAGTTAGGATCAGCATCCACAAGAACTGTGTAGATTCAACGTTGGACTGTGAAGAACACAGAAATAAATAAATTAATCCCTAGGGGGTCTGGGGGTCTTCCCCCAGAACGTTTTCAATTTAGTAGATGCCATTTCCTGTATTCTAGTGCATTTTAACACCATATTAACACCAGATAATCCAAACTAGTTCTGTGGGATATAGTTCTGGCTCAATATAGATCAAAAAAGGGCCCAACATAAAAGTCATTGCAACAGTAATGTGATGCCAAGCGGCAGGGTACTTAAGCACATGTTTTTACCACCCCAGAGGGCAGTTCATCATGTTTTTACCAGCCAAGAGGGCAATTGAGTGGGGTTTGTTTTGTTTGTTTTTTTTCACCCAAGAGGGCAGTTTAGTGTGTTTTGGCTCCCATGAGGGCACTTAAGCACATGTTTTGGCTCCCAAGAGGGCACTTAAGCACGTGTTTTGGCTCCCATGAGGGCACTTAAGCACGTGTTTTGGCTCCCATGAGGGCACTTAAGCATGTGTTTTGGCTCCCATGAGGGCACTTTAGCACGTGTTTTGGCTCCCAAGAGGGCACTTTAGCATGAGTTTTGGCACCTTTCATCAGGTCAGCAGACCAATAAGAGCTATTAAGGGTTAAATTTGAAGTGCTACGACTGCATTGTACACAGGAACTGTTTGCAAGCCAAATACTTCCCCATGCTGAAGGCTTTAACTCTTAACCGTCTGTTGACTGCTCCAGATGAGACCCGTTAAACCCGGTCTAAACTTCAGCTTCACTGAATGCTTTCAAAATCAGAATAAAGGCTAAACCCTAACACTGCACTGGGATAATCTAGAGCAGTGGTTTTCAAACTTTTTTCACCCAAGGCACACCTAAGGTTAAGCCAAAATCTCAAGGCACATCATATTCATATCAATACAAAATAGACTTTTTAAATAATATAACAGTCAAGGTGACCCATGAGGGGGGATAAAGGGGAGAGGTTTCTGGGGCCCAGACTACTGGGGGTGGCAAAAGTGGCCAAAAGGTGGCAAAAATTGGTTAAAGTGATGATCAAACATGGCAAAATTGGCTAAAAAGTGGCAAGACAAAGTAAAAAATGGTTAACAATTGGCATAAGGGGCCAAAAAATTGGTTAATAGTGGCAAAACATGTTGAAAGTGTCAAAAAGGTGACAAAAATGGTTTACAAGTGGCCAAAAGGGTTAAATGTTGTAAAAAGGTGGTTAAAATGGTTTAAAAGTGATTTAAAAATGGGCAGAATTAGGCAAAAAAAAGTGACCGAACAACGGCAAAGTGAGTGAAAATTAGCAAGAAGGTGGCCAAAATGGGTTACAGCTGGAAGAAAATTGGCAAAAAGGGTTAAATTCGCTAAAACAAGGTAAAAAGTGATGAAAAAATTGGCAAAAAATGTAAAAAATAATAGCAAAAGTAGGTAAAAACCATCAAAAAATTAGCAAAAAATGGGTCAAAAGTATTTTTAAAAAGTTGCAAAATTGCAAAAAAGCAGCAAAAATGGTTTAAGTTGACAAAATTAGTGGCAAAATGGGTAGAAAAACTGGTTAACTTGGTTTAAAGTAGTGTGAATAGTGATCATTTCAACACCAATTTCAACTCAATAATAGCTTGCCAGATGAGGTCACTGTTAGCCAGGATGCTAGCACCAATGCTACTGATCCAACACACACACTCATCAATAAATCATAACTGGGGAGGGTCCATTCTCTGGGTTTTTCAGGGGTCCAGCCAGATTCCCAAGGCTCACCTAGACTTGTCTCAGGGCACACTAGTGTGCCTCGCCACACCATCTGAGAACCCTGACCTAGAGTAATCCACGTGTTAGTCCAGCTCTGATTCATGGAGACTTTGAAGTTAGAGGTCATGTCTCTTCACCTGCAGATAGACGACATCTGTAAGGTCAGAGGTCGCAGATTTTAAAATGAAACATGTGTTTGATAGAAGCTCGCCAGTATGACCCAGTATCTCACAGCAGCAGCTGGTCAGTCCCATATTTCATGGTACTTTTCAGCCTTCACAGGGAATCCCTTCTTAACAGATTCAAGACACCGTTAAGTCCTCAGTGATATATCAACACCATAAAATGATGAAATTTAAAAAGGAAATGTCAGCTAAGGAATCTGCTCTTGTTTTAAACCATCCCTCCTCTCACTGTCTTCCAGCGTTATTCCCCGCTGCCAGCCGGGTAAGAAGAGAGGCAGAGGCAAACCCGGCCTTTCACCGCTCCATTCATGATGTTAACCTTTTATTTGAGGTGAGATTATTTTATGTGAATCAGCGTTTAAGGTGCTAAAATCAGACGTTAAACCTTAATTATTATTCTTCCACCAGATCTTGTTGACTGGCACACACTTCGAGGCCAGCGGAAAGTTTTCAGTGCAGGACGCCGAGCTGGCTTCACTCCGCAAGGCGAGGAACCTGGAGGTCATCTGTGAGGAGATCATTCCCCGGAAGTTCACAGACATTTCTGAGCTCATAGCAAACCTTTCCAATCATACAGGCCGTCTGCACCTGGATGATTTTGAGCGCACCTTGATGACTCTGGTGTTCACCGCCCAGCAGATGGTCGACTCCAACCAACAACAACGGGACATGTGGGCGGAGTCATTCGTTAGTTTGTATAGAGCCATCAAACTGGATCTGATGGAGGAAAACTGACATAATCAGACTGTTCAGCAGTTGTTAATGATAAATAAGCTCATAAACCAGAGCATCAGCATGATATACACATACAGAGATGGGTATGGGATGATTACCATGTGGGCCCTGGTGGGCTGAGCCTTTCTCAGTTATGAATAGGGGGGGTCCCAGGAATAAAGGCTGGAAATCATAGATTTAAAGTCACATAACAGAGGGATTTATGACTGAAAACAGACTTCTGTCTCTGCTCCAGCCGTAGTTCACCATAAGGTCAGGGGTCAGGCCAATTGCTAGGGTGCTTGTTTAATTTTCACTTGAACCAGATGCAGCAGGAACAAACATCTTACCTGCTGAAGGTGTGTTCTAATCCACATTCCACTTGTCTTTATTCCTGGGTGGTTACAAGAAGCAGACAGCAGCTTTGTCTCTCTCAAAGCAGCAAAGATTCACTCCCTCCTGTCTGTCAGCGTTGCAGTGTTAGAGTTAAGTGTGTGATGATAGACACGTCCTATTCCTGCCAAGTCTGTCACAATAAAATCCTCCAATGTTCATCATCATTGAACACTTTTATTTTGAAGAGCAACATCAGGAAATGGAGCCTTTCCAGCAGCAACTTAACAACAGGACAGAGACTAAACTTCACAAAAACTCAGAAAATGAGACATAAGAAAAACCTGAAGAGTTAAATACAGGATGAGAAAATGAAACTGACTTTTTAGCTCTAAACATAAGACATAAGAAAAACCTGAAGAGTTAAATACAGGATGAGAAAATGAAACTGACTTTTTAGCTCTAAACATAAGACATAAGAAAAACCTGAAGAGTTAAATACAGGATGAGAAAATGAAACTGACTTTTTAGCTCTAAACCGTCGGTCATGACTGAAATGTGTTTCTCTGGTAGCAGAGCAGACAGATGATTCCTCTAGTCAGGTTATAGCATTTCTTTTTAAATGTGTGAGGATAGTGTTTCTTGTGAGTGGGCGGGGCTTCAGCTCATTCAACAGACATGCCCACACCATCCTAGAGCAGTTTTAACTTCCTCATTTTTTATGATTTGAAGCCTTATTTTATAAACTTAGAGATGTTTTTCATGACTGAAATTTGGCCTGGTGGTTCATAACACAGGGACCTGTCATACAACAAACCTGAAATAAAGATTTTATTATCACCTTACGGGAACTTTAATGTGCCCAGAGGCACTGATAGCCTGAATTCTCACAATCAGGAAGTGGGTCGTGTTGTAGAATTTTAAGGTGGCACCAGGTAATTCAACACCAGTGGATTTATGGCACTCCTTGTCTATGTCTATGCTAGCAACAGAGAAGAAAACAGGAACAGGGTAACAGTGCTGCACTGAACTCCATTGTCTGCGTCACTCGCGGGCTGTCAGGATACAGCAGGAACGTTCTCAGATAAAACCGACCCAAAGTAATTGTGCGTCATGCCGGTTTATCTGTGATGCAGCAGTGTCAACTGCAGTCTGAACACTTTAACATGGAGGAGACTGACAGCTCTGTCTGCACAGTTCTCACGTAGGTAAGTCACGGAAACGGGAAAACTTACAGTTTTGGTTTACATCCAACAACACAGTGACAGCAGCATGCCTTACTTTACCCTTTAAGCGCCAAAGTCGCAAAATTGCAACAAGCAATATTGCTGAATGAAACGGGCTGTAGCTGCAAATGTGGTTTCTAATGTTGTTACTACTTTACACCAGGAGATGGCGGACATGAGTAACTTCAATCCCAGCAGCATTTGTGAGCGTGTTTCTATTCAAAGTTTTGTAGAGAGAGAGTCTGAAGATGCACCGCCAGTCAAGGGGATGAGGAAGTGGTAGAAGTGGTTATAGTCAGTGCATAAAAGAGAAAAAGAAAGCGAATTTTAGTGAGAATACTCACAATTTCAGGAGGAATAGTGGAATATTCACCCCTGTGACGATGACATTCAGTCATCAGGTGAGACTGAGACATCGGAGCCACACGAACTCCGTCCGTCATGAGAGTCCACAAGCAGCACGTACCAAAGCTGATGCTTTTCCTCACCAGGGCTGGGGTGAGAGTAATCGGCGAATACCGATGAGGTGATGTGGTGGGGGTTTCAGGGGTGGTCAATACATGACGCTCAGTTGTCCACTGAGACCAAAACTGCCGTGCGTCTGTGAGCAGCCAACCCGAGTCTGTGCGCCATCAGAGTCCACAAGCAGCACATACCGAAGCTGACACTTTTCCCATGGTGGCTGGGGTGGGGACATGGTGGGGGTTGCAGGGGTGGTCAAAACACGAACATTGACGGAGATAGAGGGAATAAAAAAACACAGCGGAGGTAGGGGCAGATGTGGTAGAAGCAGTGGTGGTGGAGGCTGTCTGGTGACGTCAGAATATGCAAATTAAAGATTTATTTTTGGGCATTTTTGTACCTTTATTGGATAGAGGAGGACAGTGGATAGAGTCGGAAACAGAGTCAAGAGTGGGGGAGAGACATGTGGTAAAGGGCCTTCGGGCCGGTTTCGAACCCTGGCCGCCCGCGTACATGGGGAGCACCTTTAACCACTAGGCCACCTGCTCCCCAGAATGTGCAAATTAGATGAGTGAATTTACTCCCACCACAAACTTTGGGTCATACTGAAGAGTTTTCTCCTTTACATTATGCCTCTATCTCTAACCACTTTCAAGCTACTGCCTTTTGAAATCTTGATATCACGATTGAATATTTTCTTGAAGAAACTGTGGCGCTCAAAGGGTTAATATCAAATGACTAAATCCCCATGTCCTGGGATGTGCACTGCACATGACTGATGCAGTTGTAAACGGATTTGTCCTTTAGCCCTACTTCCCACCTTATTATGCATATGCACTTACACAGATGTGCCTCCCTTCCACTGTTCTGCAGCTGCATACCAGAAAGTCTGAGAGAAAAAGAAACTGTAGAAATGATTCAGGGATTCTCTTTTTTTGTGGAGAGAAAATATGATGGGAAATACAGCAATTCTTTCCAGCAACAGATCAATTATGAAAAATTACATAGCAGATTACTTGAGCTGCAAACCAACATAAAATGATGCATCGTGTGTCTCTGCAGCCTCAGAAAAGTCCTGTTGCCACAGTTTGGTAAAGTGCAAAGACTGATGACAACGCAACTCTTAAAATATCGACCCTTGAAGGCTTCCTGTTTTAAAAATGAGGCGTTAGCTTTGTAAACATGATGGATCTACGCATATTCATGTCTTTTCAGTGTTTGTTGTCTAGCACCCTCACTTTAAAGACGGTTAAATCAAAGTACAAAAATCAAGCTTTACCCAAAAATCAGTGTTAAACTAAAGTGTTATGCTCTGTAAATAAAAAAGGGATTAAAGATTACATATAAATGTCAGCCTTTATCATTAATAATTTACAAAACAATCCATACCCTCTAACTCTGGGTTAAACCATCCTCAATAGAGTCCATAAATCAGCAGATCTAAAACAAGAAGTCACCTCAGAGGGTCATGAGAATACTTTGCACCATGTTTCTACAGTACAGTGTCTTTGACGGTGAACAGGAGGTCCAAACTAAGCTGCCTCTAATGGTGGAGAAATCCTCAAATTGGCACTCAGAGAGTGACTCCGATAATGAGCTGCGGAGGCTCCGGATGTCCCAGCGGCTGCTTTGGCTCCAGGGCGTCGCTCTCATGAGAGGTGGACACACCTGGAGGGCAGAAGGGGATGAAACGGAGCCAGGAGGACGAGGAGGAGTAGGAGCTGAGGCCGAAGGGAAGGTTGTAGACCTCGCCACTCTCCAGAGTGTTGCTGGAGTCGTCCTCGTGAGCCTTGTTCCAGGCCACGATGCCTCGTTCATGCTTTGATCCTGTTGGACATGAGTAAAAAGTGTTAAAACACACCATGAGAGGATATCTGGGACTCTGTCTTTGAGGGTTTTTCTTTCCTAGATGACTGGTTTGGTTTTCTCAGAGCCTGGGATTATTACACTAAGTATAAGGACATTTGCTCTTAGGTGTTGTTGCTCTCCTATGATACTTGATAAAAGCCTTTTTTGTCAAAAACCCTCAAGGGTCACTAAAATAACTAACAAACTAATGAAACTGATCTGGACTTAAATGATGTTATCCTTAACTTCATATTTTGTTGCACGACCTTCTGAGGCAATCACTGCAAACAATTCATTTCTGTAACTTTCAATAAGACTTCTGCACTGTCCCAGGTATTTTGGCCCACTCCCCCTGTGATCAAACTGCTCCAGCTGTCTCAGGTTTGAAGAGAGTCTTCTCCAAACTATTTCAGCTCCTTCCACAGATGTTCACTGGGATTTATATCAAAGCTCGTAGAAGGCCACCTCAGAATTGTTTTGTTTTGTTCTTAGCCGTTCTTGGCTGTTTTCAGCTCTGTGTTTGGGCTCATTATCCTGCTAGAGGACCCATGACCTATGAGTGAGACCAAGCTTTCTGACACTTTAGCTCCAGAATGCCTCAGTAGTTGAGATTTCTTTGGACTCTGCCCAGATTCCAGACCCCCTGCGCCAGATGCAGCAAAGCAGCCCCAGAACATAAACCAGCCTCCTCCGTGTTTCACAGTAGTCTTTTAACCTTGTAAAGCAGATGGATACACCTGTTTCCGTGTTTCTCACTGGTGAATCCATCTTGCAAAGTTCCCGTCTGCAGTGTTGTGACATAAGCGAGCAGCAACAAGAGGCCGGTGCAATTATGGTGGATGACATTAGTGTAAATGCTGCTAAAGCGCCAGTTTTATCAGAACTTGACGACATTTCTTCATCAAAAGAAGAACAGAGAACAGCAGTGAGTTGTTTCCTTTTCAAAAACAACAAAAGTCGAGTACTGACATGTCTACAGCCACCATGGTTCGCGCTATTCCTCAGTAGCTGCGCACGCGCACCTGGGTCATGGCTACATCACATGTTTTGTTGCTCTGATTGGCCCGTAGAGATGTGTCAGACAGAACATTCACCAAATCACACTCCCAAGTTTTTTTCAAATCCTCTGCCCTTTCCCAAATGCTTAGTAATGAAGGTTTACCAGATGGATGTGTGAGACAAATCCATCTTGCGTGTCAGGTTAGTGGTCTTTACTTTGGATGCTTCATTTCTGCGTCTGTGAACAAAGAGCTGATGTGACGAAATAAAGGCGTCAGAGACCGGGGACCCCCACTGTACCTGAAGGTGGTTGAACACAGCTATGCAAAATCAAGAATAGTCGTGTGCAGACAAGGCCGCCCATAAGGAGGGATAAAGGGGGAGGTTTCTGGGACATAGCCAAACTGGGGGCCCATGGAGGTCAGCAAAATCATGGTCCATTGTGAAGTTCAGCTGTGAATACCATACTTTATATTTGGCCACTCTGAATAAGAAACAAATATCTTTATTTATTGATCTGTGTACTAAATAGCCTTATTCGAAATGAAAAAAAAAAAAAGAAAACTTCTGTTTAAAAACATATTTCAAATGGGTAAAAAAAAAGCTAATATTGGTTAATAATGGCAAAAAAAATATTGGAAAAGGTGGTGAATTTGGATATTTACCAAACATAAATGGGTTAAAGTGTGCAAAACATGCACAAAAAGTGGTCAAAGGGGATTAAAAAGTGGCAGAAATGGCTTTATAGCACAAAAAAACTTGCTGGAAATTAGGTGGAATGGGATGAAAAACTGATATAAACTGACAAAAATGGGTAAGCTGTGGTTAAAATTGGCCAAAAGGGTTGTAGAAAGTGGTTTATAGTGGCAATAATGGGTCAACAGAGGCACAAAAGTGAGAAAGCAGCAAGAATTGGTTTAGAAGCGGCAAAAACAGGTAGAAAAAAATGGTGGAAAGGGTTTAAATTGACAAAAAAAGGGGGTTTAAGTGGCAAAAATGTGCTAAAATGGCAAAATTGGGGTTAAAAAGTGACAAAAAAGGGTTACCATTAGGTAAAATTGGTGTAAAGTGGCAACTATATAATTAAAAAAATATATTCTTAGATATTTTGAGGCATCTGGTGACACCCTCTCAGTCTCACAACCCCCAAGGGGGTCCCGACCCCAAGGTTGAGAACCACTGCCTTATACTGTTAATACTCACCATACCATCACTACTAACCCTGCTGCTTTAATTCTCATTGACTTCTATCATCACTGCTGGGTATATGACATATTTTCTCTAATCTGCTTTTTATGCTGTAGTGTAAAAACAAAAAAATGGCATAATGCTGACAAACTGAACACAATTACACCATTATAATATGAAAGGTACCTGGAATAGTGTTGTCCAGTATGAAGCCAAAGAAACCTCCTACAAACATGCTGGTGGTCAGGAGAACCTGCAGCACCTGGTCCAGCTCAACCACACCTGAAAACAACATAAAGAAGAGGTTAACACTCTCAGTATGGTAAATTAAAGCTTTAACGCTTCAAACAGAAAAGGAGGTGTTTTCTCCTGCACCTGTAGCGATAGCTCTTTGATTCTTTAATATCCAGTTGGGGATGACCAGACCAGAGAACATGGAGAAGCCAAATATGAAGATGTTTCTGGATGAGTTCATGTCAGCGTACTGTGAAAGCAGAAAACCAGACATAGAGGAGAAGATGAGGTGCTGTGATATGGTATAAAAAGGTCATTATTAAGGGTCATAGTGGTTTTACAGCACATACTTGCAGGTTAGAAACACCAGCTGCAGATATAACTCCAAACATAACCAGGAACATCCCTCCAACCACAGGCGAGGGGATCGTGGTGAATATGGCGCCCACTTTACCAAACAAACCCATGATCACCATCAAGACTCCACTGGCGACGATCACCGTGCGACTGCCGACCTGTTAAATAAAAATAGAGGAGAAAAGCATGCATTTAAAATAAATAAAAAGTTAACAAAAGTCAAAGTAGCTACTGTAGACTGTATACAATGTGGACATAATCTCATCCGCTGATTCTCAAGAGATGTTTTGAAGCCAATAGACAATGGTTCCCATATTGGAAAAGCTATCTTCACTTCACATTCATTTACAAACAATAAGATGGAGTTAAGGTGGATTTTAAGTCTTCAGTAAATTAGCTACAACCTTCTTTCTGCTGCTTTAATGCTCACAATGTTGTAAATGTTCTGTTTTTAACTCTGCAAAGCACTTCAGTGCATGAATAGTGCTTTAAAGATAGATTTGTCTTACCCACCCATCTGCCATCTGATGATTTCTAGACAACTCTAAGGGGCCGTCCACATGATGATGGGTTTAGGAGTTTATACTCAAAGGTATTTTATCATAGCGGCGTTTCATCCACATAGAATGAAACACTGCATTTAGGGAGCCTAAAAAAAATTTTCTTTTTCAAACCAGGTCCCAGAGTGGACAAATCTGTTTATGCCAACCGCTCGTCTCCATGTGAACATCCAAGCACATCTTTCCTGAAACAGTTACGCCCACTCAACCTGTGATCCCAGCGGACAGCAGTGACGGCAGACGCCAACCTGGGTGTTTGAAGATCTGCATGGGTGCATGGGACCCTGTCTGCTCTGGACTTTATAAAAATAAGATAAACATATGTTTTTTTTTTAAATTATGATCAGAAAGATCAACAACAGCATTAAGGCCAAGATAAAAAAAAAATGAAATAATCTGTGAATTTTTGAGTGAAGAAGTCAAATTTGTTTTTTAGGGTGGTTGGATTTTTTTGAGATTATTAAGTTGTATATTTACAAGAAAACAATTTCATCTAAAAGTAGGAAATGTATTTTTTTTAACCTCAAAATTTCCAAGTTTAAAAACTCTTAAATTTAGAAAGTAAAAACTCAAAAATGTAATATTTCTTAAAACTGTGAATTTCAAATAGTGTAAAGTCAAGAATTTACAAGAAACCAAACAGAAAACAGTGGTTACATTTTCAGCTTTTTAGACTTTATAGTCTTGAAAAATTCTAGGTTTTGTTTCCTGTACATTTATGACTTTCAAAGTAAAAGTCTATTTATTTTCTCAGTAACTTCTTGAGACCTGAGCTTTTGT
The DNA here is from genome assembly GCF_018320785.1 of Cheilinus undulatus. NCBI lineage: Eukaryota > Metazoa > Chordata > Actinopteri > Labriformes > Labridae > Cheilinus > Cheilinus undulatus. The sequence continues at coordinate 48,872,971 of NC_054873.1, forward strand.
TTGGATTATAATCTAAGTTTCTCCCACTTATTTGGGATCAGTAGGACCTGATCAGTGTAAAACCTTAGCCTTGTTTTTAAACAGGAAGTGGTTTTGACTAAAAATGATGTCTGCAAATAAGAACACGCATATCTTACTGTACAACACACACAAAAATAAATACAGCCATAACTACATTTGAGATAAAAGTTCTGGAGGTCCTGGAAAATTCCTGTTAAAATAAGAAGGGACTAGTGTTAATTTTGGCAGCTATTTTTAATTTTAGTCTTAGTTTTAGTCTTTAAATGAAATGCATTTTAGTTTAAGTCCCATTTTAGTCTTTTCTATTCTTTTTAGTTTTAGTCTAGTTTTAGTCATCTTGATGAAAACCAAACTTAGTTTGTGTCCGTTTTAGTCACCACAGATCTATTTTTGTTAGTCTTAGTCTAGTTTTAGTCACCACAGATCTATTTTTGTTAGTCTTAGTCTAGTTTTAGTCATGGAAAAAAGGCTGTCGACGAGCATTTATAGTCACAGTTTTAGTCGACGAAATTAACACTGGAAGGGACTCCAAAAAACAAACAAACAAAAAAACCTAAATTCCTAGACATTGTCAAAAAATTTCTCTGACAATTCAAAAATCCCCCAAAATTTCCTCAAATATTCCCCAAACAATTCAGTTTAAACATTTACATAAAATTTTCACAAAAAATTCCACGAAAATTTTCAAGCAAGTTCCCCAATATTACTGATAAAATTCACAAAAATTCACAAATTAATTCCCCCCAAAAAATCCATGGAAAAATTCACCAACTTTCCAAACATATTTGCCCAAAAATCCAAACAAATTCCCAGAAGGTACTGCAAATTTTGAAACACAAGGTATTCCTGCAATATTCTGAAAATTTCCCCTAAAAATCTCTCTGACAATACAAAAATCCCAAAATATCTTCAAACATTCCCCAAATATTTCTGTACCTTTCTGAAAAAGTTTAAACATTTACATAAGATTTTCAAAAAAAATTCCATGAAAATTTTCAAGCAAATTCACAAAAATTAATAAATAAATTCACAAAAATTCACAAATCAATCCCCCCCAAAAAAAATCCATTGAAAAATACACAAACTTTCCAAACATATTTGCCCAAAAATCCAAACAAATTTCAAGAAGGTACTGCAAATTTTGAAGCACCCTGCACAAAAAAACACAAACAACTTTGAAACACACCATTTGAATACAGCGTATTCCCCTAATATTCAGCAAAATTCCCTAAAAATTCAAAGTGAATTCTAGAGATATTCCAAGCAAATTACTTAAACTTTTATGGAAATTCTGGACTATTACCTTTTATATCCTAACAGCAGAATTTAGTGGGATGTTGTTGGAAGGCCTATAATAATAATAACCATGTCCTCATACATGCAAACAGGCTCTCTACAGATCCTTGTCATTTCCTTCATTTCTAAGATGACCCTAATACACTGTAGTAATTATTGATAGTTTATACATAGATCTACTATAATAGTTGAGCTACCATCAACTATTTTTAGGAAGTAAAGTGAAATTAAAAATGGACAGAGTTTAAAAAATCTCTTCCTGTACCTGTTTATATATATATATACATACATATATAAATACTAAAAATGCTTGAACCATGTTTGTTTCTGCTGTAGACTTTGTGATCTGGAGCCTAATGGGCTTCTGCTTCAAGTGGACGTTCAGGAAACTGCAGTTTTTTATACTCCTGTGTTGCACACTTTTTTAAACACCAGAGGTTTCCCCTGTTTGCTACAACTGACTCATTTCCAGTGAATAACCCTTAATTTACCATCTTTATATCAAACATAGAGGCTCGTCTTCTTACCTTAGTAATGCCGAGGGCTCCCACGTTCTCGCTGTATGAAGTCGTACCGTTTCCGGTTCCCCAGGCTCCAGCCAGCAGACAGCCCAGTCCCTCAATCCCGATACCCCTGTTGATAGCATGTTTAGGGGGAGGCGGAGCCCCAGATAGCCTGGCACAAGCGTGGTAGTCCCCGACAGACTCCACCATGGAGGAGATCACACCAGCCAGGATGCCAACGACCCCCGCCAGGCTCACGGTCGGCACGCCCCACTGACCTGAGTGGATTCATCACAAAAATCAGAGAATGACTGCAACCTGACGTACATATTTCATTTACCATCCACTAAAAGAGCCTCAGAGAGCTACCAGGGTAAGGAAACGTAAACCAGGGCGCTTGGCTCATGACGTCCCCCTTTAGATCTGTGCGAGCCCTGTAACCGTACTGGTCTGGATCAGACGGAAGAACGTTGTACGTCGTCAGAACGTAGCAGACGAGCCAAGACAAGGTGACGCCAAGCAGCACCTGAGGATATGAAGGAGAAACATCTTTTTGTCCTGTTTTCTGCATTATAAATAACGTACTGGCTAGGGGGTTTGTGCAGTGCATACCGGGAGAATCTGAAAGACGTAGACACGGGAGACATGCAGTTTTTTATCCTTGCTGTACATGGGGAAGGGCACGGGGATGTGGCGGAGGTACTGAGAGAACAGGATGATCAGGGCTGTGGTCCTGTGGGAGCCAGAGACAAAGACGTGTGTTTAAAATAAAAAAAATTACGGTAAATAAGTCGAACAGAGCCTGTTGAGTCAGTGACGAGGCAGAAAAGGTTCTGAGGTTCAGAGGTATTAACAGGCTTTCCTGCTCTGCACAGAGATTATAGCACTGCACAGTTTGATGGATTTTTCATTATTATAAAAATTAACCGTACTTTAGGTTCAAGAGGCTTATCAAACATAAGCTATAATGCAGGTTTGTTTAGCTAGAACGTGTTATTGGAGCTCCTTATGTAACATGATCAAGAAAAAGAAGAATTAATTACATAAATCTAACAGTTTTTAGAATAACAAGGCAGATTTTAGAAACATAGCTACTGCATTTCTATTCCTTTAGTACGCTGTAGCTAAAAAACCTCAAACCAAACAGCCATGTCCAGTGATTGTACCCACATGGCAGAGATGCCCCAGTGGTAGCCAGCACTGGTACCAGCCGAGTCGAACAGGGACAGTCCGATGAGAGCGATGGTGGGAGCGATGGTGAGGGGGCCGATGAAGCGCATGAAGAGACCGATGAGGCCGGAGAAGCCGACAAACACCTGGAAGAGTGAGCCCACCATGATGGAGCCCTGCAGCTAAGACAGACAGACGGTAGGAAAGAAGTTAGTCACTATGTTATTAGATCTTATGAAATTAAGAGTTTATTATTAAAACCAGCCTTTAATCCCAAGATAGAAAGACCAAAGAGGCGAGATCTTAGTTAAAAACAGAGGTGGAAAAGGTAATAGACTATTCTACTCAAGTAAAAAAAAAAAATTTCAATGTACTTAAAATACTGAGTAGCTCTTTCCTCAAGCTTTTCAATCCACAAACAAATGGGTATAACTCAGAGTTTCCGCTAGACCTTTTTGTCCCCAGTCAAAATGACCGGCAGTCCTCAAGAATTCCTGCCATTTAGAACAACTGGGAGCTTTACAAGATGGATTCACCAGTGAAAAGCAAGGAAACGGGTGTGTCCATCTGCTTTGCAAGGTTAGCTCTTTTGTGTCTGAATTAGAAATATTATTCCCACAGAAAAACTTAAAAAGGGAAATTTTGACCTCAGAAATGATCACTTACATAACACAATCAGTTTGTTTTTCACATTTAAACAGTATGCTTTAATTATCATACTAAATCATTAACCTTTATTTTCTGTCTGCAAATTTCCATTGCTCCGATTTCCATTTTGCCCCTTTTTTCCATTTTTTGCCACTTTTAATCAATTTTTGCCCCTATTATCCCGTATCTGCCCGTTTTGCCACTTTTACCCTGCTTTTTGCTATTTGATAATTTTCACACTTTTGCATTTTTGCCCCTTATTTCTGCTTCTTGCCCATTCTAGTCACTTTTCACTCTTTTTTTTTTTTTTTTTTTTGGCCACTTTAAGCAACTTTTTGACCATTTTTGCCACCTGTAACCAATTTTTGTCACTTATTGTCCCTTTTACAGCTTTATGGCCATTTTTGCCCCCTATAACTTATTTTTATTGCCACTTTAATCCCTTTTTTACCACTTTTCACCACTTGTATTGTAGCTCTTGCAAGGGTATTTTTCAAAAATTTGCCTTTTTAGTTTAGCAGAGTTGAGTATCAGTGCTTTAAATGATAGATTTGGTAAATTTACCTCATAATGAACAGAAAAACAGCATTTAACTGACTGTTGACTTTTAATAAAGGCAGAGATCAGCTAACAGCAGACTGGACTGAGATGAACTGCTCTGTGATTTTAGATTGTAGTGTTAGAGGGGCGGGGTCATTCCCCACTGTGGGCTGGTGACATCACCAGCCCACATATTGGCTACGCCCACATTAAACCCAGCCAGGAAAAAGGTGAAACTTTCTAACAGTCTAATTCCAAAATTCAGTCACATGTAGATCTCAGTGTTTTCACATGTTTACAGCAGCCATGTTCTTACATATCTTGAGTGTTCAGACAGAAACTTTGGATTTTACTTTACAGGGACTTTAATGTGAAATAACTTCAAGTTACTGACAGAAGCTCATATCTATAAACAGACTACGTTTTACTGGTGCTACTACAGATGCATGTGCATTCTATTGGCGATATATTGTTGAGTAAGGAGGTCAAAAGAAATGTTCATTTATCACTGCCTGACACTGCAGGCAGCCTTGTGTGATTTTCAGAATGAATGACTTGAGTGTCACATGTTCATGTGAGAGGAAAAGCATGTGTGTGTGTGTGTGTGTGTGTGTGTGTGCGGTAATTCTGACCCTGACAGTCCCTCATTTAACCATCTCTGCCCACTGTTACTAAGTACATCAGTCACAGCGCTGATCTGTACATGCTCCAGACATGAGAAGGGGGGGCCGACTGATACAGCTGATACCAGAACCTGCAGTAGTCCAGGTGGAAGGTTAGACCTGAATGAACAACTTTCCCAGAGTCTCATAGGGAAAAACTTCAACTTTCTATAGGCTCAGGAAAAACAGACCTCTCTGCTGAGTTCATCCGTTTATCCAACTATGATCAAGAGTCAACAATCTCACTTTATTTTAATGTTCTAGTTGTATTAGAGAAGGTGACAGTGGGGATTGTTTATCTGAAAGAAGACTAAAAGAGTCATACGTCTCAAAAAGCAGTGGTTCCCAGCGTGGGGGTCGGGACCCTCAGGGGGTCACGAGACACTGAAAGGGGGTCGGAGATGCTTTCAAAAGAACAAAGAGAAATTTGATATGATTCAAAGAGGTCAATTAAATGCACTATTTTTAAAAATACTGTTAAAACAATTTCGATTAAATTATTTAAAAAGTTATTATGTGAGATTTATGTAACCCGGGTGATAAATCAGCCTGCTGTCCCTTTATTTTTGTCCACATGTATTCTTGTTCAACTAAATCTCACGTTATTTCTGTTCTCGGTCACGTGGGCCATTTAGCCAATCATGTTTAGCTTCTGGTGACGTCATCTGGTCACGTGAGTCGGCGCAGCCTACCGCGTGTGGTTAATATGGCGCTGTGATTCAGTCTGGGTAGGTGCAGTGGGGAGGCTGTAGCAGAGACACGCTACAGGTTTGTCTAACCTTATTTTCGCCATTTTTCCACTTATATTACAAACAATATTAACGCCTAAATCATGTTAACTTGTAGGAACCTTCTACCGAGCCAAAATCTGCGAAGAACGAGTGTAAGTGTGGCATAAACTGTCGACTGGTGAGTCAATTTGTTTATATGTGCTAGCATTAGCCTAGCCGATCCCATTAATTTGAATGGACGCGGTTAGCCTGTTTGTTGTTTGACAAACATGCGTCTTTCTCTAAAATAGAAAGGAAATATCTCCTTAAATGAATTCTGTGGGAAGAACATCGATGTTGTTAATTGTGTTATGATTTGCTTTAATGTATAAACAATGGTTACTCCTTAAAAGGTTAGCTTTACTTATTTAAGCACTTTTGCTAACCTTTGCACTTTAGTCCTTTTACTTGAATGTATTTGTCTGTCATATCAGGATCATGCTTGCTTATATTATAAATGTTATTTATGATGTATTGTAAATGCAAGTTATATTTATCCAGGAATGACTGAGGTTGACTATAGTTCAGTAAGTACTATGGACTTATTTGTGTGCACATAGGAACTGCTGTTTGTTAGTCAGAATGCATTGTAATTTATGTGAACTGTGGTCCCGTTCTCCAGACCAGGTTCTGGATGATGGCGAGCTAAAGGGGAGCAGGCCGAGAGCCTACAGACTACAGAGGTAGTGAGGAGTCACCTTCTCTGCCAGGCCGGTAGGGGGTTTCAGTAGTCCAGTAAAGAACTCTACCCCACTCACTTGCCAACTGCCCACTATCCAGATACAATCCCCCACAACTCTCTCGCTAATATTCTTTTGGACTCAACCTCAAACACAGACGTGGGTCTTCATGAACTGTGGGTGGGCCGCTGTGGCTTAAGTTTTGTGTTCAAACCGAACTGGGGTTGGTTGAGACTTCGAACAATTGGATCCTTAAACTTTATTGACTTGTCATATTTTTTTGAATGTTGCTTTCTGCACACTGTATATCACTGACTGATTGAATAAGCAATAATTTACTCGAATGGCCATTCGCATGATATGTTTCTTTAAATTTTGTCACGTTTATTTTCACAATACATGGTACCATCAAAAAGCAAGTTCAGTCTCTTGTCCACTCTCTCCCAGAGTGAACTCTAGATTTCTGGGTACTAGCCTACTACACCTTTTAACTGTGGAACTCTATACATAGACATTACAGAGTATTCCCACAATACTTAATAGTCTTTGCATCACTTTTATTGACACAGTTGTTACATCTATGCTTAAATGTAAGAAAAATGCACAAAACTAAACCTAAAATGTAAATTTATACATGGACGATCATGTGCTTTAACTACCTCCAGGGAAGGTAGGGGGTCCCAGGACAATGCAACAGTTATTCTGGGGGGTCATGGGCTGAAAAGTTTGGGAACCTCTGCCCTAAAGAGCCACCTCAGTTTGTCATCTGATTGAGGAAGTCACATTTTTGATAGCATGGAGTGAAAAGGGGGCCTGTAAGTCTCATAGATTTGTCGTTATAGATTGAGCCTTTTAGAACCTTGGTTCCCAACGCAGGGTCCGGGACCCCCGGGGGGCGCCAAAGATCTTAAGGGGTTATGAGGCTCTGTCTGTTCTAAGGGTTCTAAAATTAAAATCAGCAAATATTGGTTAAAACAATGATAAAGCTGTGATTAAGTTGTTTCTGCAAAGGTCTTTTGATAAGAAACACATGCAAAGGCCTTTTTAGGGTTTTAAAAGTGAAACAATGAAAATCTATGAGGATTTTTGACGGCATGGGTCACTTTCTCTTCTCTCTTGGTTCCTGGGGGGTCTCCACTTTTCTTAGCTACATGTAGGGGGGGCACCAAGGAAAAAATAGTTGGAAAACACTGTTTTAGACGGTGTATTTTCTAAACAAAAAACAGCATAAGGAAAAGAGAGAAGAAAGGAGGCCCAGGAACAACGCTCTGAGGAACCCCTCAGGTCAAGGGGCACCTGAGGTTTCCCTAACACCAACATAAAAAGTTCTGTTTTTATGTATGTCTAGAACAATTTAAGAACTATTCCCTGGCCTTCATTTTTAAGCTGCTTGTAGTATAAATCTAGTATTAATAAAATAGTACAGACTCTATTGTCTGCCTCTAAAAACAAACCATTAAAGACTTTAAGAGAGCTGATTCAGCCACCAGATTAAAAGGCTTACATATTTTTCTGGCCATCATCCACGTGCAAAGATATTACCAGAGAAAATGTAATCTCTATAAAGGATATACACGTGTGACATTTTTGTTCCATGTGCAAATAACACCTAATCAGCTGTTCTAACAGGTTTCAGAGCCAGAGGAGTCCTTCATGTTTACAGCTGTGACAGGACGAGCCTTGCCATGACGGCTGTCATGACAGAGCCACAATGAAAGACACAACTTGTTCATTAGTGCCATAGAAATGCTGGATGTGATGTGAGAGACTGCTACTGCTGCTGTTCTGTTGCTGTACCTCATGAGGGACCAGAAAAAGGTGATAGAAGCCTTCCTGGTTAATGCTCCAAGCTTCAGGGCAAAGCATTGTGGGATTGCTTACATCACCAGCCCAATTATTAGCCCCACCCACATGAATTCAAACCAGAAATGAGGTGAAAATTTCTAACGGTCTAAATCCAGAATTCAGTCACATGTGGATCTCAGTGTTTTCACATGTTTACAGCAACCATGTTCTAACATATCTGGAGTGTTACAACACAAATTTTGGATTTCTCTTTACATGGACTTTTATGTTCATATTCATACAGTTTAAGCTCATGATATCGCTGCTTTTGACTTCACATCTGACAGCTGCATGACAGCGAGTTTGCATTTTTTAAAGGGAAAACTGTATGTTTGGTTTTAAGTGGAATTTAAACAGCTATATAACACAAAAGTGTAAGCTAGGAAAGTCTAGTTTCTCCCAAACTTTTATGGTGGGCCAACAGTCCCATAACACATGTCAGGGGCCCCCAGCATACTGACATATATTTGTTCCTACCTTCAGGCTGCTTTTCAACTGTAAAAATATTATTAAACACCCATTACAAATGTTGTAATAGCACCATTGATCAAACTTACACACAATAGAAGCCTTTCTAGCCCACTAAATAATATTCCAGCTCTTACTGGTTTAAATCAGCATGGAAACTAAATGCTGAACGTCACTAGAGGCTACTGCTGTTTAACAGAAGGGTCTGTTCAGATAAAGATGATCTGTTGAAGCCCAGGGTGTTGGGCTGGTTGTGATAAATGCTTATTTACCACATAAATCATGTCAAACTACATCCAAACCACTAAAATCATAGTGAATGGATGTGTCATAACAGTCTAGTTTAGCAGAAATCACCAAAATAAAGAAGAAACATGTGTGGTTATAAGAAAATGTGGGGTCTTTAAATGGATTTTACACTTTTATTCCAACATGTCCATTAACTGTAAACACAATACGACTTACAGACTTTGGTTGTTCGAGCTGAATAAAGCTAAGCTCAGAAAGTCAGGCTCTCAGTTGTGATTATAATATCACATGGTTTACTCACTGCTCTCATGCGACTCTGCCACACGTCTATGAACTCTGGAGACGAAGTGTTGACCAGGCTGGCGTTCTGGGTCCAAGCGGGACATTTCCACTCCGGCATGGAGAGCATGGCCATGGACGGTAACAGCAACGTGAAGGTGCCGCCTTGGAGAATGGGCAGTCTGGAAATCAAAGTTAAAGACTCATGAGGAATCAGGAGGCAAGAGAGGAAGTCTGAGAATGTTTCATTATGATCAGGTATAGCCATGTTAACCTGACTTAGACTTAAAAATGTAAGGTGACATTTATGCCGGTCACCTTAAGTCCACCTTTAGAGTCTTTGGCATCCACAGAGTCTCTGATAAACAACAACAACAACAGCTGCAAAATCTAGCAGGTGAACTTGTCATACCTCTGAATAGAAATGTCTAATTAAACTTTTTTAAAGTCACATTCACCCAAAAAACTATGTGTGGGCAGGTTGCATCCGTCTAGTACTTGTCTAAGACCTGCTTGTTCTCACAGTGATGCAAAAAGAAGTCTGCTCCTTAAAGTCTCATTGAGATCTTGCATTTTACCATTTTCTTTAGCTATTTTCATACTTTCTTTACTGTTCTATCCATAGCAAGTTCTTTTTCCACTGTTAAGCTACTGCTGAGACTTTCAATCTACCTGAGGCTCCTAATTTTCTTTTAAAATAAACACAAGTTTATACAGTTGAAAGAAAAAGTATGTGAACCCTTTGGGATTCTTGAATTTCTGCATAAATTGGTCATAAATGTGTTCTGATCTTCATCTAAGTCACAACAATAGACAAACACAGTCTGCTTAAACTTGTGCTGCACAAAAAAATGATATGTTTTCATGTTTTTATTGGACAATACACGTAAACATTCACAGTGCAGGGTAGAAAAAGTACGTGAACCCCTAGGCTAATGACTTCTCCAAGAGCTAATTGAAGCCAGGAGTTAGCCAGCCTGGAGTCCAATCAATGTGATGAGACTGGATGTGTTGGTTAAAGCTGCCCTGCCCTGTAAAAAACACACACAAGTTTTGAATTTGCTGTTCTCAAGAAGCATTGATTGATGTTAACCATGGCTGGCACAAAAGAGCTCTCAGAAGACCTACGATCAAGAATTGTTGACTTGCATGAATCTGGAAAGGGTTACAAAAGTATCTCTAAAAGCCTTGATGTTCATGTGTTCACGGTAAGACAGACTGTTTACAAATGGAGAAAGTTCAGCACTGTTGCTACTTTCCCTAGGCGTGGTCGTCCTGTAGAGATGACTGCAAGAGCACAGTGCAGAATGTTCAATGAGGTGAAGAAGAATCCTAGAGTGTCAGCTAAAGACTTACAGAAATCTCTGGCGCAGGCTAACATTTGTGTTGACAAATCTACAGTGAGTAAAACATTAAACAAGGATGGAGTTCATGGGAGGACACCACGGAGGAAGCCACTGCTGTCCAGAAAACACATCGCTGTATGTTTGAAGTTTGCAAAAGAGCACCTGGATGTTCCACAGCACTACTGGCAAAATATTCTGTGGACAGATGAAACCAACATCGAGTTGTTTTGAAGGAACACACAACGCTATGTGTGGAGAAAAAAAGGCACAGCACACCAACATCAAAACCTCATCCCAACTGTGAAATATGGTGGAGGGGAGAAGCCCTTTTTTAGTCGCCTGTGGTTGACGGGATGATTTATTCTGTCATATTAAAACAAGCACTGCTGTGACTGACTCCAACAAGACAATAATCACTGATAAGTAACTTACAGGTATGCAGGTATGCTCTATTACAACAATGCAATCCTTGTGCTCTGTGTTTGCTGCTGTAACATACTACTAATAAAGTTCTGGTTGATCTTCATCTTGCAGACGCACGCTCCATGGTCTTTAAAGCTGCACTGATGAAAAATCACATTTCACCTGAGCTTGCAAAAAGCACGTGTTCCTTATTTTCTCTCCTATAATATCTTTAGATAAGCTGATTTTTCCAGACAGTAAGTAGGTAAAACAAGATATTTTTGACTGGAAATTAGAAATACTTTCTTAGACTTGAGTTAATGCTGTGCAAAACGATTCATTTAAATCAGGCGGAGAGGTTTACCCTCTAAATTAGGTCATCCACCATTTAGAGGTTAACTGAGTTAGGGTCATTCACTACGTAATAATCCTCCTTCTACGGCTGCTCCACTGTCTGCAGGTCAAATCAGGCTGCAGGAGAAATGAACATTCTAATGCTAAATGCTCAACAATGGTTCTGTAAGTGGCCTGCAAGTATGCTTCAGGAGAGTTTGCAATGTTGTCATCCTAACGGACGCATAAGACTTGTTTTCCTGGGCCCGTTATAGATCCGGATTGTTTCCTTATAGCTGACCTGGAGAGAGACAAGAAAGCATCAGTGGTGCTAAACCAGGGGAATGTGGGTTTAGCAGGAACTGAATTCCAACCATAATAAGATGGAAATTCCTCCACTAATCCTGCTGTGACACCGATGTTTGGTCAGGCTGCGTCTGCACAAGCAAAGTACGGTTTCAGAGAAACAGCACCGGGTTTGGGACTGTAGTTCTTGGAAAGTAAGTTGGTCATTTCAAGAGTACTGTTCGTACGTCACTGCACACAAGAGAGAGGCTTCACGCTGAGGAGGTTTAAGCTGAGAGGAGAGTTTCTCTGGCTGATTCAACATGTGTCGTAATGTTTTAGAAAACTTTCTGTGGCACCCTACTGTGTCTTCTATTATTTCATGTTGAGGCTTCATGATAAGAAATCTCAAATTATGTGTAATTCCTCGTCATGCTGAACATACTGTACGTTCTAAGCATCTTAAATTAAAATTCTGCATGCCCTCCAGTAATCTGTGAAATAAAGCTGTGCCGACTAAAAGGCCTCTCACCACTAACTCCAACAGACCTCACACCTCTAAGACGGAGAGCTGTGAGTTTTTATTGTTCTGCTTTTAATCAGAAGGAGCAGCATGGGTAATTCCACTTTAATGCACCCTTCTGTGCCGCAGCATGTGTTCATTAAAGCATAAACCAAAAGAATGGGAAGAAAGCTGCTGTTATCCAGATTATAGATCAAATATGAGGTCCACAATGTCTCTCATTAAAACTTGAACTATTACCACAACATCCAGCAGTAACATTTTATAACAGGGTGCACAAAACTGGCACGGTTACGAGGTTATGAATGAGTGACTAAGGAACTAACAGCAACTTAACTGATAATGAACAGGTAGACTTTAGAGGGAGCACATAAAAACCCCCATAGACACATTAATGACAATACATACTGAATACAATGGATTTAGTTCAGAAGCATTTTATCCATAGCAGCATGAATCTGAACATGAAGGTGCAAAAGCTTTATGCTATGAAGGTGGAGGCTGGGGTGGAGGAGGTGGAGCTTTATCAGCAGCAGCAGTGTGGTGCATCTGCACTGATGGCAGGGATAAGTAAGGGTACCTCATGTTTAAATGACTGCCATGTTGAGAGAAAGAGCTGTGATTGGCTGTGAAAGCTGGGAGGTGATAACTTGGATCAGCTGGCTGTCAGCTGTTCACAGCTGGGTGTGTCCTGCATGAATTAAAGCTGAGCTTCATTTTACTGATAATAGAACATCAACAACATAACAGAAGTCTTAACTGAGCCATTTTACCATTTCATCAAAATATATGATCTAATTGTGAATTTAATGGCAGCTACACATCTCAAAAAAGTAGGGACAGGCCAACAAATGGCTACAGCAAAAAAGTGGTTCAAATTAAAAACAGCTGGAGGAGAATCTTGCAACTAATTAAGTTAATTGGCAACAGGTCAGTAACATGACTGGGTATAAAAGGAGCATTTTACATAGGCAGAGGCCGTGTCCAAAATCCCTTCCTATTCACTGTATAGTGCACTACTAGTATAAAGTGAATACGCCATTTTGTAGTGGTGTCTGGATTCTGAGTGAGCATTGTTTTCACTATATATTGCACTCATTCTATCCCACATTGCATTTTGAAAAGTAGTCAACAACCCATGGCAACTAGTCCAGCAATATTTACCATCATGCATAGCAGCTGCTGCTCTTAAACATGACAGACTACTGAGAGGAGCAAAGGAACACATATAAAAACATTATACCTCCGCCAAGTAGGTTATGTGATCGGGTAGGTTTGTTCGTTTGTTAGTTTGTTAGCAACATAACTCAAAAAGTCAACTATTGGGAGATAGGGCTAATGGTGGAGGTCTGCGCTGTTACCACTTTACACCAGGAGATGGCGGACATGAGTAACTTCAATCCCAGTGGCCTTTGTGAGTGTGTTTCTATTCAAAGTTTTGGAGTTTATAGAGTTTGAAAGACGCATGCCCGGTCAAGAAGACGAGTTGGAGCGTAACAGAGAGAAAGACAGCGAATTGTAGCGAGAATTCTCACAGTGCTGGGAGGAATAGAGGAATATTCACCCTCTGCCATGACTTCCAGTCATCTGGTGAGACCATGGGCGAGACTGTCAGTGCGTCTGTTGGCACCAACAGGCAACGCTGTCACCATGACAGTCCACCCATAGCGAAGCCAATGCTTTGTTTCACCATATTTCCATCCCACTGGGGAGGGAGTAATCAGCGAATGCTGTGGTGGGAGGTACATAGGGACGGATCCAGGAATTCTTTAAAGGATTCTCCACCATTGGAGGATAGGGCTAATAGCAGAGGTCTGTGCTCTCCGAGTGCTTTTCTAGTTTAATAGTTTATGTTGGTTGGTTTTAACCAAATCTGTAAGAAAATGTTAAGGATTGAAAAAGGAGTAAGTCTGAGGATTACAAGACATGAGAACATGATCTTTATGCAAAAATAAGTTACATTACAAACAAAATTGTGCACTATTTTGCCACTGAAGAAACAAGCTTTTTTTATCTATTAGTAGAAATCATCGTCTGTCAACACAGTTGGCCGTACCATCCATAAATGCACTGAAGCCATACATGAACTTTCTTCTTGAATGGACTGAGGCACATGGAAAACTGTTCTGTGGTCAGGAGAAATTTGAAATTCTTTTTGGAAACAACGTAGTCCATGTCCTGCTGACTAAGAGGAGAGGGAGCATCCAGCTTGTTCTCCTGGCTCAACTCTAAAGCCTGCATCTCTGATGGTATGGGGTTGCATTAGTGCCTATGGCGTGAGCAGCTCTAACATCTGGAGAGGAACTATCAATGCTGAAAATCATTCTCTTTCTTTACCTGATGCCAAAGGTGACCTGCAGCAGAGTGCAAAGACCAGAGACGAAGAAGATGGTGCTGATGAGGTGACTTTGTGTGAGGCCGTCATGATGCAGGCACAAACCCTGAGACAGGATTAACGGGATGGCGACGATACCTCCAAACGCAGTCAAACAGTGCTGAAACAGAGCGTCAGAAAGATATGGTTATTTTATATTTACAAACCCATGCACAAACTAAAAAGTCAAGGTATGCGTCCCTTTATATGTGGGTGTAAATAAAACTTGAACCTGATTTGTCTTTTTATTTCCTGTGTCCCTGCTCTCCAGGATTATTAAACCATGACAGCGTACATTTGCCCAAGGTAGTTTTTTTCTAATTAGTGACATCAGCTGGTTGATTAATCACACATGACCAGGTATCTGCCTTTGTTCCTGACTATGGCTCAGTGCCAGGCTCCTCTCAGACTTAGAGGCGCGCTCCTGGTGAGTGAACTTTTGTCCCTCTATGAAATAATGATGTTTTTAGGGCTCTGGTGTGGACTTCTCATTAGCAAACATGTTTGGAAAGCTTAGAAAGCTTTATAGATACCTGCAGTTCATTTACTAACACATGAAGAAGCCAAATACATAGCAGGGTCTGATTTATGACAGAAACAGTGAGAGGGCTAACAGAGGACCCTGATTACCGCTAACCTCCAACAGAATGAGACGTGAAAACAGAACGAGGACTTGTGATTGCCTCTTGGTGAAGTTCACCATTTAGTACTAGTCTGATGAGCTGTCTGACATGTTCAAAAAAATTCTCTTGTATATCTGGAACCCTGAAAGGGGGTTAATAGTCCATAACAGAGGTAATAACTCAAGGCCAAATCTGGCCCGCAGCACAGTTATACCCGGCCCACCAGATCGCCTCATATTTTTATTCTAACTGGCCCACCAGTATGAGGTCTGCAGATTTCCTCCAGTATAAAAGTGTAAACTTAACCTGTATTATTGACAATATCCTTGTTAAATCATAAGAATTAGAAAGAGTAAAGAGTTAAAATAATTTCATAAAAAGTCAGGAATGTGGAAGAAGAAATTTGTGTTTTCATTTTGTATTTTCTAATTTGCATCTCACAGTTTTGACTCAAATTTATGGGTTTGACTTTTTCTATCATATTGTGACCATTTAATTCAGGCTTTTAATTTTCAAGTCATATTTTGACATTGTAAATCAATGAATTTGAATTTTATCTTACCTTTTGACATTTTCAATGCCTCACTTTGAATTTAATCCCAAAAGTTAATTTTTTGTATCTCATCTTCGGACATTTACATAAATACAATTAATTTTGTCTCATATTTTGACATTAAACTAATGATTTAGATTTTTTTTCTTATATTTTGACCACTAAAACTCTTAATTTTTTAATTTGATATCGTGTTTTCACCTTTCTAAGCTCTTGATTTAGGTTTTTTCTCATAACTCGACCTTTTTAACTCTTAATTTAACTTTTAATCCCAAAAACTGACCTTTTTGATTCAAAATCCTTTTTGTAAACCTAATCTTTGGACCTTTAAAACTCATGGTATTTAATTTTATCTTATATTTTGACCTTTTATAGTCATAATTTTGAATTTTATCTGAAGTCTATCTCATATTTTGACCTCTTAAACTCATGATTTTACCATTTAATCTCATATTTGACTTTTAAAACCCATGATTTTGAATTTTATCACATATTTTGACATTTTAAAAATCATAATTTTGAATTTTATATCATATTCTGACATTTAAAACTCATGATTTTAGAATTTTATTTCATATTTTGACCTTTTAAACTAATGTTTTTGAATTATATCTAATAACTGTTAAAAATCATGATTTTAACTTTTGACTTTTTTTTTTTAATCTCAAAAATCATATATCGGGGGGTTGCCGGTAGTCAAGTGGTTGAGGCGTGCACCATGTACACGGGCGGCCTGGGTTCAAGTCCGGCCTGAGGCCCTTTGCCGCATGTCTTTCCCCTTACTCTCGTCCCTGTTTCTGAGTCTATCCACTGTCCTCTATCCGATAAAGGCATGAAAAAGGCCCCAAAAAAACCCAAACATCTTTAAAAAATTCTTTATCATCAGTGTTACGTTTTTCCCGCTATAATTTGTTACCGGTGAAGATGAGGTTGACAGTCTAGGGGAAATTTTGACCCAGTTAGGCCCTCAGGTTAGACCCAAATCCAGGATTCGGCCCCTGCTGTGAGTCTGACATCTCTGATCTATGAAGATAAACAGCAGCCCTGCTGACACAGCTGCTAAAAGCATGAACCAAAGTTTACATGTCAGCTGTATCTGAGGCAGATTTCACGTGAAGACCCGTGTAAATAAAACCACGTCTAACTCAGCGTGACAAAGAGAAGCGCTCATGTGACTCAGGGGTCAAGTTTGCATTGTTGCAGCAGAAAGTAAACAAGCTTTCTGCAGGAAATGACAGGAGGCTCCTTCATAAACATGACCTTTAACCCCTCTGCAGACTTACCTGGATGCCCAGAAGGATGCACAGGTACCACGGGGGGGTGTCGGTCACACAGTAGGCCAGTTTGTTGCTGTCTCCCACCAACGACGTGTCCGATTCCTCGTCATGCTTCGTGTCAGGAAGATCACAGAAACGCTTTTCAAGCTTCAGAGGGAAAAACAGTCAACAGTAAAAATGCAGAGGGAGCATCTTTGTGTTGTTATGTTGTCTGTATCAGTAGAAATAGGGGTGTTACTAACAGGTTAATAATGAGTCATTAAAGGCTGCATAATAAATCCCTGAGTCGTGTTAATCCCAGGCTGTTTTTGGAAACTGCTGGATAAAAGATGGATAACTTAATAGAGCGTCTCCCTGCAGCCACAGTGATGTAAAACAAGTCCATCACTTCCTCTTAGTGTCTCATCACACTAAAAAACTCACAGGCAGCTCAGTGCTATCAAACATTTACTTTTTATGCTATTTTGTTTGCTTTTCTATCCATAGCAAGTTCTTTTTTCCATGCTTAAGTTAATGCTTTCACTTTCAAAGAACCCTCTTAATCTGGCTTCAAAATAAAAGTTTTCCAAACAGGAAGTACCTCAAGCTTAAGCAATAAGAATTCCAAAGTAAAAGCATAACAAAGAAGAGTTTGTTGACGAAATCTCTTAGCTTAATAGCGAACAACAACCCGGTTATTTACACAAAGAAAACAGAAAAACATGAACTCCTCTATGCTGTCACTTAAACGGAGGATAAGCGGACAACAGTGAGTCATTTTGTACATGCACTCCTGCACATTTCCAACATCTTATTCCTACCACTGTGACACTTTGTGTAAAGTCTGGGTCTGAATCCTGGTGCTGGCTGTCAAACTGGTGTTTCCATGGCAATGAGATGCTAATCCTGATTATCAGCATGGTTAAGGGTCTGAAATATTTAAACATCTGCTACACCTTAAACTGGATGATGTGATTTTTCCTCTGCTTTCTACTGTTGAGGGATGAGAGCACAGTATTAAGAGATGGCCTCAGATAGCATATACAAGTGCATTTAGCTAACTTCACTTGTCTTTGTATTTTCGCTGTGAAAAAAAACAATCATTTTTTGTTGAATGAGGTCAGACTTAATCTTATGGACTTTAAAACAGATGTAGAGCCCGGTCTGAACCCTAGCACTTCTCTGTTTTGTT
This sequence comes from Cheilinus undulatus, assembly GCF_018320785.1. Classification (NCBI taxonomy): domain Eukaryota; kingdom Metazoa; phylum Chordata; class Actinopteri; order Labriformes; family Labridae; genus Cheilinus; species Cheilinus undulatus. The sequence goes on from NC_054873.1 coordinate 48,890,989, forward strand.
TCTGGATGTTCTAAAATTTGTATTTCACAAACTCTCTTTCAATATGCATTTTTACTTATAACCATGATTCACGCAGATCTCCCCCTCAGACCTAAAACTCTCTACTGCAGTGATACTCAACCTAAGACTCTGGAGCCACATGTGGCTCTTTTGTGACTATTTGTGGCTCTTTTTGTCTTAATTTTAAATATTATTCCCCCAGAAAACCTTAAAAAATGGAAACTTTTTTGCCATTTTCACAATTTTTGCCACGTTTCACCCATTTAAGCTACCTTTTGCCATTAAACATCCCTTTTATCATATTTTTTTTTACCATTTTGCAACGTCTTCTTGCTACTTTTCCCACATTTTTTCCACTTTTATCCCATTTTTGCCCCATTTCACCTTTTCTTTTGCCACATTCTGCCAATTTAAGTTATCTTTTGCCATTAAATACCCCTTTTTCTTTTTTTTTTTGCCCATTTTTGCAACATCTTTTTTACACTTTTTCCTAATTTTTGCCACGTTTCATCCATTTAGGCTACCCTTTGCCATTAAATACCACTTGTTTCCTTTTTTCCGAATTTCTGCCTCTTCTTTTTGCCACTTTTTTTTTCCCCATTTTTGCCCTTTTTCCACAATTTTGTTGCCACTTTTGGCGTATTTAGGCTACCTTTTGCCATAACATACCACTTGTTTCCTATTTTATTGCCCATTTTTTGTCACTTCTCACCCATTTTTGCTACTTTCTGACTATTTTTACACTTTTTCTCCCAATTTTCACACATTTTTTGCCGCTTTTGGATCATTTTTGCCACCTTGAACCTATTCTTATTGCTACTTCAAGCTGTTTGGGCCACTGTTCACCACTTAGATTGTGGCTCTTGCAAAGGTATTTTTCAAAAATTTGGCCCTTTGGTTGAGCAGTGTGGAGTAACACTGCTCTACTGTATATATTTATGTAGAATCACATCACTGATACAGCCAAACAGGAAACAGAACATTCAAAAGCAGCTGTTAAAGACACAGATTTAACTTTGTGTGGTTATTATGACATCTGCAGAGAGAGCAACAGGCGCCAAAACTCTGACATTTCAACGGTAAACTAGTATTAGTACAGTCACCAGTTTAATATCTGCCACAGAATAGATTTCTGCACTGCTGTTATCACTGGTTCAAATGCACGTACTGCATTGTAGTGCACACATGAAGCATGACTGATGGCGCTGTTAGCATAGCAGAGTGATATAGGACTAACAACGGCTCTGTCTAAGCCCAGTCATCAGTAGGTTTCGTTCAAGAGCAGCCAGGTAAAAAGCCAAGCGCCACCTCTCAGTGTAACTAACGTGAAGCACAGCAATAGGATAAAACACGCCTTCTCTCCTCCAACATCTGTAATAACAGCAACATACAGCGAGTGTGCTTCCTTTGCATAGCATCCCTGTCTGGGGGCTTTAACACAAGCTGGGAGCTGCAACGGATCAACTCGGTTTGACTTAACCCTAGTGCTGTAGCGCTTTGTTTTACCCCAGTTTAGACAGGGTGAAGAGAACACACTACCCTGATTTGGTACCAGATTTAGGCAAGAAAACTAATGCTTGGACTAAAAGTAAAGGCTGAAATGTGAGGACTATTTATGCACTAAAACTAGACTAAAACTAAAAAGGATAGAAATGACTAAAATGGGACTAAAACTAAAATGCATTTCATTTTAAGACTAACACTAAGACTAAAATTAAAAATAGCTGCCAAAATCAACACTGCCGCCAGGATGCCTCCTGGTCACCTCCCTGCGGAGGTCTTCCGGGCGTGCCCAACTGGAAGGAGACCCCGGGGTAGACTCAGAACTCGCTGGAGGGACTATATGTCCCATCTGGCCTGGGAAGGCCTCAGAATCCCTCAGGAGAAGTCAGAAAATTTTTGCTGAGGAGAGAGATGTCTGGGTTGACTTGCTTAGCCTGCTACCACCGCGACCTGACCCCGCATACATGGAAGAAAACTGATGGATGGATGGATAATCTTTACTAAAATAAGTTAATAATTATGGACCTTTAGTTCACTAATTAATGCACTAGCAATGGCAGCCCTGATTCAACTTCATGTTCCTTTTAATTTTGTAATACTGCAATATAATACAGGCTGCACGGTGGTGCAGGGGTTAGTGCTGAAGGTCCCTGGTTCACTTACAGTCAGGGCCTTTCTGTGCTGAGTTTGCATGTTCTCCCCGTGCACACCTGAGTTCTCTCTGGGTTCTCCGACCACCAAAAACATGCTCGTTAGGTTAATTGGTGGCTTTAAATTGGCCGTAGTGTGAGCATGCCTGGTTGTCTGTCTCTATATGTCAGCTGGCGACCAGTCCAGGGTGTACCCTGCCTCCCGCCCAATGACAGCTCGGGATAAGCGGTATATAAAATGGATGAATGGCACTATGATACTGTCCAAAAACACTCAGCTCTAAAAGATGAATCCCTTTTTCTTTCAGCTAGGGTGTACTGCTTTCAGAGCAACCACACCTGTCCCTTTAAATGAGACACTGGGAGAAACTGGGAGAGCAGAGGATCAGACATGAATGGATGCAGCGTGGGATGCTGCAGGATTACACCGGATGATCCCGATCTGTTAGGACTCATCGTCACAGTTTTGTTACTCATTTAAGTCATCAATCTACAAGTCAGCATCATAAAATGCAACTTCCTGGAGTCCTTTGATTCACTAATCATCACACTGAGAAGAACTGTCAATAAAACTACATTTTAAACATGACTTTTAATTTGATTAACAATCAGTGGTCATAATTAATCTTAATTTAAATATCTCACAGTGCTTCATATAAACTTTACAACTGAGCTGTTGATGCCTACTTCCTGACCCTCCAGCAGTCGTAGAAATCAGAGGATTTGAACTAGAATTAATGTCTTTTATCAGATTTGTAGCACAGGATTAGAAAAAAACCCTGTCAGATGACTTTCTAACACTTTACATGAATATAAATCAAAACTTTTCACTTCCTTTCTCACCAGATGCATGTTTAAAACCCTGTTTAGGAAAGCAAGGCTGCTTATTCTAAATAATGCATAAGTATTTGTATATGCCTGGCTGTATTTAAGGATTTTATAGCCTTCTGCTTTAGTTTTATTGGCCATAAAGCATTCTACTTACTCCGTCTTATAGAACCTGATTGTAAGCATGTGTATGGAAGTCTTTGCCAGCTTTCCTATCTGATATTAATGATTCACTGGCTATTTTATGTAGTTTATGAAAAGCCACACACTAATATCCAGCTCAGTGATAAGAGGAGAGATTAGTCACCCTGTAATACTTCTACATCCTTCTGCATGGTTCCCATTCCTGCTGTCTGACCGTTAATCAACACTTTCTCATAGGTAGAAACACTGGAGTATGATCGTCTAGTCTGAGGTCAAACATTCTGGGTTAAGCCTCACAATGACCAGGAAAAGATTCACGTCTATGTTTAAAAAAATCCTCATACTTACTGTAAAGGCATAGTTGCTGACACCATTGCTGTCCTTCTCTGGAGCCATGTCAGCTTCAGCCTACAGGCTCAGGTGGTGGTCTTCTGAGCCCCAAAAAACACAAGAGAAAAGTGAAAAAACATTTATGAGAGGGGAGGGAACACATCAAGAGAGCGTCTAGTAGACTAGTAGGGATCGGAGCGGGCTGGGAGGTGGGAGTATGGGAGGGGTGGACCGTTTGGTAAGAGGGAGCAGACACGAGACCGCTGCGCCTGCTGATTGAAATGAGTCCCACCAGCAGCTCATGTGAGCCCAATTACAACAGTTACAGCAGCTGATCACACAGCATCTGTCAGGCTGAGGCTCAGCAGTCAGGGAGGGACATATTTCTCTGTCGTCCTCACGCCCTGCATGCTTCCTTTAAAGCCAGAGTATGAAAAAGAATGATTCCTGAAGAGAGGATTTGTTTGGTGGTGATAGCAGATCCAATTTGTCAATCTGTCAAATTTGCGTGCAGAGAAAAATTTGTACAAACCGACATGGTCCTTTGACGTTTTTGCTAAGCTTCTCTGTTTGCCCCAGATGTGCGTTATCTAAGACAGGGGTTTTCAAAGTGTGTGAGTGAGCCTCCCCTAAGAAGAACTGATCCATTCGGTAGACTATTTTCCCACTTTTTCTCCCCATTTTCACCCATTTTTTGCCTCTTTCTGACCACTTTTGCCACCTTTATCCTATTTTTGTTGCTACTTCAAGCTGTTTTTGCCTCTTTCTACCTCTTAGATTGTGGCTCTTGCAAAGGTATTTTCAATAATTTGGCTCTTTGGTTGAGTAACACTGCTCTGTAGCATAGTCCTTATAGTAACTATAAGTTTATCCATTTTGCTCCGTGCACAGCAGAGGTTTGCAAAGAAAATCACTTTTTTTCTGGTTTATGCCACAAGTACTGCCCCTTGTGGCTGATTGGTCCTGTCACTTTCTAACCGGGCCCAAACGGTTCAGATGGGAGCTTTGCAAGATGGATTCACCAGTGAGTAACACGGAAACGTGCGTATCCATCTGCTTTGCAAGGTTAGTTAGAAGCTGATTCTGACCTGATTTTAAAGTCGTACATTTGTTCAGAAGTCCGGCCTGAGTGTTCATGGTTTGTTGCACAGTGTACCTGATCACAGCCTATCAGCTTCTCTACAGCAGCCAGATCAATTTCTCATATCATTTGATATTTTGATTGTTGCACCGTGCACATTCGCACAATAACCCTGAAACTGCACATACTCTGTCTGTGCAGCAATCTGCACCTGGAGAAGACTCTGGAGCAAATCGATCGCTTCTGCAGAATGTGCTTTGGTCCCAGCTATGCCCCGTCTGTTTTCAGTGGAGGCCACTGCTGAAACGCTCTGAGCCACTCAGAGAGGATCGACCCAAACAGGAACAGGAACACATCCGGTCAGTTTCCCTCTATTTTCTGTTCCAAACTTAATACCAATCATGAGGAGCCAAAAACTTTAATCAGGCTGTAAGCGATGAGTAAACGTTCAGTAAATGTTGATGTGACTTCCTGGTTCTCCACGCCCTATTTTTTCCCGGTATTTGATCAAGTCCAAATTAAAAGACTGATCTTACCCCTCATCTTCAATTCAATTAAAGAGGTCCAAACAGAGCTTTGTGATGTGCTGTAATGTGTGTGTTGGCATCCTTATGTGGGTCACAGGACTGTTCATGTGCGTCTCTTGTTTCTGAGATCCAGGTCACACACTGGACTGGAGGCTGCAGAGCGAGGGAGGAAAATCAAGAGCAAAAGTTATGAAGTAAGCTCCTTAGCTTTGAAAACAAGGCCACGTCTGAAAAACCGTACTGATTTACAGTTAAACATACAAAAGAGAATTCATTCTTTACTTACAGCACATACATGACATAATAACTCGTACAGTTTTCTCAGGATCAGCCCACTAAACACCAGAGGCCTTATCATTTTTTCACTTTTTTCTTGAGAATGAAAATTCAACATGAATCACGATTTTATAAATTTTATATTCCAACATCATTTGGAAGTGAATCTCTACAGCAGTGATTCTCAACCTCGGGGTCAGGATCCCCATTGGGGTCGCAAGACACTGAGAGGGGGTTGCAAGATGCTCTAAAAAAAAATTAAAATATTTTCTAAATTATACTGTTGCTACTTTACACCAATGTTGCTCATTTTTTATCCATTTTTATCACCTTTTCCCACTAATTTTGTCAATTTTAACACATTTTTGCCACTTCAAACCTTTTTTCCAATTTCAAACATGTTATTTGGCCTGTTTTTGCCACTTCTAAACCAAGTCTTGCCACTTTGCACCTGTTGTTGTCTCTGTTGACCCATTATTGCCTCTATTAACCACTTTTTACCACATTTTACGCTCATTTCAACCACATTTCACGATTTGATATGCTCATTTTTACCAGCTTAACCCATTTCTGCCAATTTTGCCCATTTCTGTGTCTTAGTTAACCCTTTTTGCCAGTTTATATCAATTTTTCATCTAATTCCAACAAATTTTCCAGCTATTTTTGCCAATTTAAAGTCAATTCAGCCACTTTTTAATTCCCCTTACCACTATCTATGACCATTTCTGCCACTTTAACCAATTTTTGCCACTTTTTGCTTATTTTTTGGCCAATTATATCACACTTTTGTCACTTCTAACCAATTTCTGCTACTTTTAAAATCCAATTTGACCACCTTCTCCACCATTGTTTGCCATTATTAATATATTCTAGCCATTTTGAATCCATTTTATTTCAGTTTTTAACAAAAGGGATCTAAACCCATTTAAAGAAGACTATCGACCACACAAATGAATAAAAACATATTTGCTTCTTTGGTAAGAGTGGTTATTTTTCAGGTTAAAGCTCTCCCCTATATCTCCTTTAAGGGCGGCCTTGTCTCCACATGACTATTCTTGATTGTTCATGCCTGTGTTCAACCACCTTCAGGTACAGTGGGGGTCGCCAGCCTCTAACACCTTTATTTTGGGGTCCTGGGCTGAAAAGGTTGGGAGCCACTGCGCTACAGGACTAGCATCAGGATCCACCACCACCTCATTACTGACAAATCACAACCCTAATTTATTAAATGTTATATTCATAACCAAATATTTCAAATGGAAAATGGGGCAAGGCTGAACGTCAGTATGAGATGCTTGTAATCTTCGGTCCCATAGGTCAGTGGTTCCTAAAGTGGGGGTCACGAGATGCCTTCCAGGAAACAGAGAGTATTTTTAAATGGGTTCAAATTGTATATTTTGCACATCTCTGTAGAAAAACATGCATAAACTGGTTAAATCAAAAATAAAAACATGGAAATATCTTAAGATTTATGCTAAACTCAAAGCAATGTCTATAAAGTTCTACACATGACGATTCTTGAATGTGCATTGCTGTGTTCAACTATGCCACAACCAATCTTAAGAGCAGTGGGGGTCCCTGGTCTTAATCATCTATATTTTGGGGGTCAAGGGTTGAAAAGTTTGGGAACCCCTGCCTTAAGTGGCACATGCCATCCACAAATGCATAGAAGAAGCCATATGTGAACTGAGTCCAGAAACGCCACCATCTTCTCTAGGCTAAAGCCCATTTAAAGGGACTGACACAAACGGAAAACTGTTCTGTGGTCAGGAGAATCAAAAATGTACCATTCTTTTAGGAAACCTCCTTGTCCTGCAGACTACGAGGAGAGGGAGCATCCAGCTTGTTCTCCTGGCTCAGCTCTAAAGCCTGCATCTCTGATGGTATGGGGTTGCATTAGTGCCTATGGCGTGAGCAGCTCTAACATCTGGAAAGGAACTATCAATGCTGAAAAGTAGAGAGAGCTTTTAGAGCAACATATGCTCCCATCCAGACAACGTCTCTGTCAGGGAAGGCTGCGACTATTTCAGCAAGATAATGTTAAACCACATACCACATCCATCACAACAGCATGGCTTCACAGGAGAGTCCAGGTCCTGAACTGGTCCATCGGCAGTCCAGAAGCACAACAAAACAAACCAAAAAAAATGCTGCAAAGAAGACCCAGCACCATTGGACTGCTAGATCCTACAGCAGACAAGAATGGGGTAACATTCCTCTCCCATAACTCCTTCAGCTGGTCTGCAGACTGTTGTTAAAAGAAGGAGGATGTAGAAAATATGAATTAAACTAAACATAATACCAGTTAATCCAGCTTTCCAGGTGCTCTTAGCTGATCCTACCCTGTTAAACAGGGAGAACAGAACGTGGAAGCTGAGTGTACTGAACTAAAGACATGCTTGCACTGTGGATCCACGGTCGGACAAAGCTCGACCTCCTGCTGGATGGTGTGCAACCACGGTGCTCTCCTCCTGGGCTCCTTCTTCAGATGGATAAATATCAAACTAAAATAGTTTATATGCAGTGCAGACGGCTAAAAGCTCCTGTCCAGCAGTGGGGTTAATGATCTGCTTTCCCTCTAACAGTGAAACCGATTACATATGTACTTCCGACAGTCTATGATACGGTCAGATCTTGTGCGCCCTCTAGTGGTGTCTTCCTGTAGCACACGTCCAGTATGTTTACTAGAAAGCCTGCGGCGCAGCCAAGTGCTAATGCCAGCTCAAGGTGAAACGGCAAGTGTATCTCCAGACTTAGTAAAGCGATTATGTTATTATGTTAGGGATTTTGATTACCGTAGGCTATGTATTTACTCACAGATAACTGGTGTGACCCAGAGCTGGGCAGTATTTAAAAGCACAGCATGTAAATTCTGCTGCCAGGTTCTTAAAGAAAGACAGGTAGCAGCTTTTTGTAATATTTTTAACTGAAAATTACATCAAGGAGAAGAAACAGCTTACTCAGTAAGACGTTAAACACCCCTAATATTTGACTGATTTCAACAGCTCCTGCCTCAAAAAGGCAAACATATCAAAATCTACAGGATTATTTTGCAAACAGACGATAATGTGACCATCTGTTCCCAATAGTGGGGTAAAGCTTTAACTGCTACTCAGCTTCGGGGTCAAGAAATACAACTCAGTCAGTATAAAATCCTGTAGAGTCCAATACACACAACAAAAATGTCCAAACTTGGTCTTACAAACAGAAATTGCAGTCACTATTCTGTACACTGAATGCTGACTTACATGCTTCCTGGTTTTGCCCACCCATCTAAACATTCTGGATAACAGCTACCAACCCTCCACATTAAAGAGGAGGTATTATGCCTTTTTATCAAGGCTTTACAGCATCTCTCTGATACCCACATAGTAGCTTCACATGGTTTACAGCTCCAAAAACTCCTCCTGTTTCTCACACTGGCGTCCTGAAAAACCCTGGTTTTAACCTCCGTCTGAAACGCTTCGTTTTCACTGCTGTGTCTTTATTTATCTATTTTATTTATTTTCTCACCTTTTTTCAGATTTGTGCCCATTTAAGTCACTTTCAATTCATGTTTTTTTTACCACTTCTCACGTATTTTTGCTGCTTTGTCCCCTTCTTGTCATTTTTCTCCCAGTGTTTGCCACTTTTAGTCCATTTTTGCCACTTTTTTTTGTCACTCATCCTGCAATTTGCAAATTTTTGCCCCCTTTTTCCTGTTTGCCACCTCTCACCCATTAAGCTGCCCTTTGCATTTAAATTCCATCTAATTCATATTTTTCCTTTTTCAGATTTTTCTCAATTTTTTCACTATTTTTTGCCACATTTTTGCCACCTGTAATTCTTTTTTTTTTGCCATTTCTCACCCACTGTTTCCCCCAGTTTGTGCCTATTTTTGCCTATTTTTGCCACTTTACACACATGTAAGCTGCCTTTTGCAATTAAATGCCACTTTTGCCAATTTTACCACCTTTTATTTGGATTTTTGCCCATTTTTCCCACCTTTTTTCAGATTTTTTGCCCTCTTGTTCACCATTTTTTGCTAGCATTAACTTATTTTTCGGTCACTTCCCACCCATTTTTGCCACATTCTGGCCTTTTTTGCCACTTTTCTCCCAGTGTTAGCTGCTTTTTGACCACTTTTGCCACCTTTAACTTATTTTAATTGCCACTTTCACCACTTAGATTGTGGCTCTTACATGTATTTTTCAACAGTTTGGCTCTCTGGTTGAGCAGGGTTGAGTAACACCCTGACTATTGTCAAGAAAACCATCCTTCTTAATTGGAAAATAAGGCAAAATCTGTCGATACTCCAATGGCACAATTTACTCTCAGAGTAGATCACAATGGCAAAAACAGAAACTGAATCAAACAGTTCAATCGTCACTGGTTCGTCTTTTCTCAAGCTTCTCAATCCACAAACAAATGGGTATAACTCAGAGTTTCCACTAGACTTTTGAAAATGACCGACAGTCCTCAAGAATTTCGGACATTTAGAACAACTACCGGACATTTGCTTTAACATTATTTTGCTCTATTAACAGCAGCAAAACGCATAAATCTGAAATTCTGTGATACATCGATACATACAAGTCTGCGCTGAACGGGACAGAGGACACATTTTTATTTCCAGACCTGACCCAAAACCGAGACAGTAGAAACTAAGCCGACAGTAAACCCGAGTAATTATTACCCTGTTATTAAAAACTGGTAGACATGTACACATGATTAGACCCCGGAAATGACTGCACAAAAGCTTTCTCTTATTTTTCTTTAAGTGGTTTAAAGTATCAAAATGAAAGCTGCGCGCTTTTCCTTACACACGCAGTCAGTCACACACAATACGCCAACGTTAAACCCATAAACAACAACAGTTAGCTTTATATTAGCACCGTTAGCACATTAGCCACTACCATAATTTAGCAGTTTACAACAGCCAAAAACCATCCTCCAGCAACAACAATGAAGCATCCAAATGCAAAAGTTCCCAGTGCTCTCTTAACTAGATACCACGTTAGAACTCGACATTTCAAATGAAAAATGAGTCTTACCGTCAGCTGCTAATATCAGTCCTCATGATGATATAACTGTAACCTCTGCTAAAGCTGGAAATCCAACCATCCTGGTTTATTTGGACTAGTCCTGAAAAGACAAAAGCTCCACAGCAGAAAGTCCGCTCCAGTCCTCCTCTCAAGATTGCTTCTGCTAATCAGCCAGGACATCCCGAGCCTTAACAACTAGTTTCGGGGAAGAGAGATGGAGACCTCGCTATCAACTCCAAGCGGTCCATGCCGTTCTGCACGATGTGATTCTGTGTTGACTACAATCCAATTTTATCTGAGGATCGGTCATTGGTAGATTTATCAAAGTCCTCTATAACTCTGCTTGGCGTAGGCCTTTCTCTCTCTGCTGCTGCATCGTGTTTCAGCCACTCAGCTATACAGTTCTCTTTGTTTCAGCCTCTTCATTACTTGCAGTGATGACTAACTCAAAATCCTCCCATACCGCTGATTATATTAAGCCTTTGGTTAACCAGAAAACCTCACTGAGATTAAAATTCTGCTTTCTGAGAATCAAACTTTCCTTGCATAGTCTCCAGCAGTGCTGAGCACGCTCAGAGATAGGCTTGGTTTGACGTCATCGTGCATACGTGCGCTGCATAATTAGCCATGTGCTCGCTGTCTGAGGAGATAAAACACCCCAGCACCGCAGGACAGTAGGTGTAGTAAGATTAGGGTACTTTGAGTTTATATTAAAGGATTCTCGCAACATGTTGTCTAGGTTACACAAAATACAATATGCAAGAATTCACTTTTACTTATCTGGTCATTGGCACGCTTTCTGCTGGACATTTTGACCTGTTTTATTTTTATCTGCTAGACATCTGCTCTTGAAACCGACCAACGACCGGCAAATGCCAGCTTATGGAAACTCAGGTATAACTTATCCCAAAGATGCAATTTACCCCTCATATAGCCATTCCAAATTTGCCGACAAAGCCAGCAGCACCACCCAAGCAAACTTTATGTAGCAGACTTTTTTTTTTAAAGGAAGTGAGAAGGAGGGAAAAAACAACAAACTCAGAAGACAGACCGGCTTAATGTATGGAGTCATCATTGTTGCTGAACTCTCATGTTGTGAAAACATGACTTATTGGTTTTTTGGGCCCAGATTTTACTTCAAACTTTACATTAAAATCTACCTTTGCAACTGCCTCCTCCTCAAGTCCATGTTAACACAGACAGTGTGTGTGTATTTGATAGAATGTTGGGACTCTACTGCTGGAACAGCACAGCAACAACGGGCAGAGTAAACATGATTGGACAATCATTTTACCCATTTCCTATTAACCTGACTGGAAAACCTCTTACAGACAGCGTTTGGGAAAGGGCAGAGCCTCTGAAAAAAAAAACTCGGAGGGTGATTGGATGAATGTTCTTTCTGTCACATCTTTACGGGCCAATCAGAGCAATAAAACACGTGATGTAGCCGCTACCGAGGAGTAAACTCCATAGAAAACTGCATAACATGAACCATGGGGACTGTAGACATGTCAGTACATGACTTTTGTGTTTTAAAAAAAACAACTCACTGCCGTTCTTTGTTCTTCTTTTAATGTGATAAAACTGGCGCTTTAGCAGCATCCACACTAATGTCTTCCGCCACAATTGCACCGGCCTCTTCTCACTATGCCACAACTCTGCCGCCCCCGAAAGTACTGCCCCTCGTCGCTGATTGGTCCTGTCACTTTCTGCCTGGGCCAAATGGTTCAGATGGGACTTCTGCAAGATGGATTCGCCAGTGAGAAACACGGAAACGGGCGTATCCATCTGCTTTGCAAGGATAATTGGCAATTGGTTCATCAAAAAATCCAAAAGTAGAAAACCTTTCATGCACGCATGCATGCAGAAAGTTTCGTACGTGCAGAGGAATTTCCATACATGCCCACAGAGAAAACTCGGAGAGGCAGCGATTTGTTCCACAGTCAGGAGAGATCGCTGCTTATTCTGGCGAAATGCAGACGAAGTACGTGGAAACTTTAGAGCAACATACTGTCACCTCAAGCATCAATGCTTATCAGTGGAACTGTTTTATAAAGAGTTACTAAAAGCTCTGCTCCTTTCTCATCAGGCAAAAATAAATAGAAAGGTAAACAGGCTTGATAGTATAACTGCAGATTGTGTTAACCCTCGGTTATTCTGACAGGATTAAAGGTCAATGGGAAAGTTCTGGTGTTCACATCGCAGCAGTGGGAGTTTGAAAATATGATCCAAATGGAAAAGTTGAAGGAAATTAATCTCACATGAAACTAACAAAGCACAGAAAGTGGAGCAGAGGCATCATGGGATCTGCAGTGTTCATGTGACTCTATACAGTATCCAGGATCAATCACATGTCAGGTAGTCCTGGCCTGAGAGTCCCAGTGTCTTTAGAGCCACCATGTAAAGGCTAAACAAAGCTAAAAACACAGTTATGTCATGTTTCATGTGTGTGTTCCATGTGAGCCATGATAATAAACGTATTCTATCCTCCCTGTGTGGTGGTGGTGGTGTAATACGCTGCCGATTAAGCCATCGATGCCATGTGCTCGTTAAAGCAGCTAATCGATGTTCTGGGAAAAACATTAATCATCTTTGGGCATGTTTGTCCTCCTTTTCAGGAAAAGTATCAAGGCCTTATTTTAGCCAGTTACCTGAAGGGAACCTCAGCTGATGATTGATCATTGATTCACATCGGAGCTCTGCGTCCCACTGAAACTCAGCAGCACATGATCCCATTAAGATGCAGGGACGCTTCAAATGTTTGTCTCAGAGACTTCCCATAATCTGATTAGGAGAGGGGCAGTGTGCAATCAATCCCTGAAAACAGGCCATCCTTTTGCAATAATGTGCAGCTCATGTTGGGTCAAAGGCAGAGTCATTTAAGGTCTAAAATTAGCCCGTGGCCTGAAGGCATGCGTGAGGGAAACGGGGCTCTAACCAGGCCCCAAACCCAGCTGTAGTTCTAGTTTGGGTATATTTTTCTGTAAAGCCTGTTCAGGTTAGAGAGTCATGACGAAGTTCCAACTTCTCTGTTCTGGTCAGTTCTACAAAAATGGCTCTTTAAGTGAACCACAGAGCTGTTTTCTGACCATTTTAGTTATTTAATCCAAATTTTAGGAGCCTGATGACCGGTCCTTACTCCTAAGCTGAGCTGAGCCAATGGATCCAGATCTCTAAAACGATACGGATTTTCCATCACAAACAATACTGACCAAAACCGGACTACCTGGAGGAAATGGACCATATGGGGGGATTGTCCGATCCCCTCATTCCTGACTTTAGGCGGATGCTTTTAATGCATATCTGATTCTCTGACAGATTCTCTGTGAGCTTTAAAACAGATTGCCTAAATGTGTCTCTTGTTTAGGAACATAATGCAGCATTTTATAGTTTTTTCACAATTTAAACCAGTGGTTCCCAACCTTGGGGTCGGGACCCTCTTGGGGGGTCGCAAGACACCGAGTGGGGCTCTCCAAATGCCCTAAAAAATTATGAATATTTTTTAAATTACACTGTTGCCAGTTAACACTGATTTTGTCAAATTCTAACCCCTTTTCATAATTTTTCCCACCAATTTTAACACATTTTTGCCATTTAACACCTGTTTTTGTCAGTTTTAAACTCTTTCCACCACTTTTTTTCTGCTTGTTTTTGCTAATTCTAAACCAATTTTTGCCACTTAAGCTTAATGTTGCCTCTGTTGACGCACTATTGCCACTATCAACCCCTTTTAACCACTTTATACGCCCATTTTAACCACATTTCACTATTTGGTATGCCCATTTATGCTAGTTTAACCACACTTCACAGCACTCTCTGTACCAGGATATAGGGCAGACGTCAGCTAGACGAGTGTACGTGGGATACCGCAGAGGTCCAGAATCCTCCTGAGGACATCTCTACCCACCAAGTCGAACCCCTTCCTGAAGTCAACATAGGCTGCAAAGAAACTGAATTCCCAGACGTTGTCAGTGAGGACCCGAAGCTGATTATGGCTTCAGTGTCTGACTGTTCAGGCCACTGAGGTCAGAGCAGAGGATCCTGTTCAGCAGTATCAGTACCAGGACCTTGCCTAGTGTGTATTTGTTACACTCTTGTACATCACCCTTTCCCTTCAGATGGGAGCGTTAATCCCTCTCTTCCAGTTGGTAGGGATGGTTCCTGTTCTCCATATGGAGCAGATGAGAGCATGCAACCACAGGAGGGAGGTTTTAACACTCGCCTTGAGCATCTCAGTCTGGATCCGGCATATGCCTAGTGCTTTCCCAGCCTTCAGCTTGTTCACCGCCTTTCAAGTCTCCTCTGCGGTATCCATTTGGAGCTCACAGCTGGGAAGATCTGCCGCATACAACTCCTCATAGTTCCCAGCCCATCATTCCTTGATATCTTCTCTGGATCATGTCATCAGTTGCCTTGAGCTCTGTATGGCCCTGGAAGCCGAGTCACCTCACCTCACCTCACCTTGAATAAGGCAGCGATTGGCAACCCCAAGCCGAGCCAGATCTCTCTACAACCCAGGAATGCAATAGGTCATTTCCAAGCAGTCCGGCTCAGTTTGGTGCGGAACGGGACGCATTTTTTCACATTTCCATAGAGCAAAAGTTGGAAAGGGTCCCAAAAAAAACAACCCATACCGTCCCACTTTTCGGCACCCTTCTGTAGGGGTGCCAATCTTACCTATCCGTACCACAAAGGTGGAGCTACACACACAACGATGGGGGCTGCACTGACGTCACGTCAGTGCGTGACTCAGCTGCTCGCCTCCGTGCTTCAAAACACGGAAGTCTGCGCTGTGAGAAGTGGGTGAAAATGGAAGAAAAGCGAACTAATGTCTGCCGTAATGAGAAATATTTGGACTCGACGGAGATCCAAAGTGTTTCCTAGTCTATGGACGTTGATATTTGGCTACAAGTCAAGTTTCCTGACGTTTATCTGGACCTGATTTTTAAAACAAAAAGCAGAGCCCAAAGGCTCACATCAGCCTGGTCTATCCATGATGGATGAGAAACTAAATTAACGTGTAAGTTTTGTGAATACGAAGACTTGGAATAGTTCATTCTCTTCTGTAACTAGTTATTAATCTCCTTCTTACGTTAGGTAACCTGTGAAAACATCGCTCTGTGGTTGTTGAACGTGTTTGTAAAACTTCAGGCTGCAGACTATTTAACATTGAGACCAGCGCACCCTGGATTTCTGACTTAATCTAGCTTAATGTACTGTGAATTCTCACAGTACAGCTCTTAACTTTAATATTTTGTCACATAAACTGTTCTAGACTAGATATATTCACATATTAACGTAGCGTTATGAGTCAAACCGTCTCTGTACACGTATTCCATCAGCTGAGGATCTTTACTGACAGCGGTTAACATCATTAAAATGTAGTTATTGTTTAAAAAAGCACTTTCAGCTGAAATAAAGCTGCTCACTGCTTATTCCCTAATCTGTCACTCATCCTTTCTATAACTCTGCGGATGGACCAGCAGACTCGCGCTGTCTGTGACTTCACATTCATTGCCTTTACAGCCCGCCCACCAAGAGCGAGCACAGGCATCTGTGGAAACACAAACTATTCTGGGGTTTAGCGTACCAAACCATACCAAACCGAACCCCCTGATGGAAACACGGCACAAAATCCTCCTGAAGAGAACTCGCATTCCAGGTGGCAACTGACTGAAACAGTTGAGAGCTGATCGTCAACACCTTAGCACCACCAGCAACCTTGAACCTAGGTGATGGGCGCCTGCT
Organism: Cheilinus undulatus; assembly: GCF_018320785.1. Lineage (NCBI taxonomy): Eukaryota > Metazoa > Chordata > Actinopteri > Labriformes > Labridae > Cheilinus > Cheilinus undulatus. Next base: position 48,907,100 of record NC_054873.1, read on the forward strand.
GCACAGAGATTTCCTCCTAATCTGGCAATGAAGGCCTGAGGGGCTTTGCCCCGCCGCTTTCATGTGACGTGCAGCGTCACGAGTACTACCCTTGTGCGGATCTTTCATTTGAAGGTGTTTACATGCAGGTGCGGGAATGCAAACTGCACGCCCCGAGGCTCTGGAGGCAAGGGATGCCAACCCCCTCTAAACTGCGTTAGAAACTGCCGTTACTGTAATACCATAAATTTAACCGTTACAGCGCCGCATCCCCCACACCTGGTCTGCCTGATAATAGAGGCTATTGCTCAACAAGCCCAGAAGTCTTTGTGGCACCCTCGTCTGAAAGCAAGCTCCCTCAAACTTTATTTTGCTTCCGTGTTATGTGGAGGAATTAAATGCTATAACCCATTTAGAACCGTTACAGTTTGATTCAATCAAGTCTTTCTGCTCTATCAGAGGAAGTTATTGTTGCTCTGTGAGATTTAAAGATTATTTTACAGTATCACTAAGTGAATTAGATGGCATTTTCTCTATTCTGCATCATAACAAACATTTATAGTTAATCTGATAACCATGAAGGATGCAGTCAGACCATAGAGCTGCAGTTTTTTATTCACTGATCAACTTTAACATGAAAATATCTTCAGTGTTTGACAGTTTAGAACCCCACAGGTTTGGTTAGGTACTGTTTAATAATAAAGTAGACGTAATACTGTATCAACATGAGCACAGAAGGCAGTTTATTAACAGAACAATGACGTTTTTGTCCTAATGCTGCACGGTCCCAAGCGGAGACAGAAGATCATTTATATAAAATAAATACAAGCAGGAATTTGAATTCTTCTGGTTTGGTGACTCACTGCATCCTGTGACCATGCTTACTTTTATAGGAGAGCAATTTAAGGTTAAATAACGAATCTCTTAAGGTGAAATTAATGGAAACTTGTCTGCAAACTTTGCAGGGAAAAGTGTTTGCATGTCTGCGTGTTAATTTTTTTATTCTTTTTTCAGTGGTTCACTCATGGTTACACATTTTGATGACATAAGACTCACATGGGCCCCCCTCATGGCGAGAAGGAGTGCCCAGAGTTCACGTTCACGTTTAGCTGCAAACCACAGTGATGAAATCTGTTGTTTTGGGTATTAGGTAATAAATGCTGGATTATTCTAGTATTTTATAACGTGTCACTGCTGTTGATCGGTCATTAGAGAATAAACTTGATTGTTTTAAATCTGAGTTTCACTGACATTCAGACTCCACGTTTGTGGAAGCATGTGACGTGGATGCTTGAAAGGTGCTTTTTACCGTTGTGACACGTGGAGGTCAGATCACTCGGCCTGAGTGGGTCTGAGTGAGTTTATTTTTAATTCTGAGAAAAGGATCCTGATGATGTCAGTGGGATTAATCTCCATTTGGTCTGAGACACGTTCTTAGTAAAACAGAAGCTCTGCATTGTGGCAGGTTTGGCAGAAAGGAGCATTAAGTTAACAAGGAAGCTGTGGGAATAAGATGTTTCTGATTGCAATATGAGGATTATTAGATGCAGCGTTTTTAGAGCTTAAGCTGAAGGGGTCAGCTGTGACCTGAGAAAGGAAGGAAATGAAGGCTGACTCTTATGGAGGAAGAAGAAACATCCAGAAAATTGAAGCCAAAAAACAGTTGTTGGAAGCTCCAGAGGTCACGGACTCATCCAACGTTAATCTTCCTACTGGAGATGTCGAACGATTAACATTTCTAATCGGATCAATCTTTGCATTTCAGTAGTTAATCGCAATTAATCTCAACTTTTTATTCCCTCTTTCAAAATTTTACTGTTCCAAATTTTGGCTGCAGGCTGCACGCTGACGCAGGGTTAGCGCTGTTGCCTCAAGACAAGAAGATTCCTGGTTTGCTTCCCGGTCAGGACCTTTCTGTGCAGAGTTTGCATGTTCTCCCCGTGCATGCTTGGGTTCTCTCCAGGTAGTCCGGATTCCTCCCACCTCCTAAAACATGCCCATCGGGTTAATTGGTGATTCTAAATTGGCTGTAGGTGTGAATTGACGTGGTGTGATTGACTGTCGATCAGTCTAGAGCAGTGGTTTTCAAACCTTTTTTGCCCAAGTCACTCACACCAAAATTCAAGCTGAAGTCTCAAGGCACACTATTTTCATTTCCTTGCAAAATAGCCTCTTTTACACATGTCGCAATATCTCCCAACTTTATGCAACATGAGCGAGTGCCAGCTACAAAATCAGTTTGGTTACAGAGTTTATTTTTGTAGTATCCCAACAGCCTGAGAGCGATGGACTGCAATACAGCTCAATGGTGTGAGGTTTATCCCCAGTCACCCTGTTCCTATTTTCCTCTCTGTTGCTTGCATTGAGATGGACAAGTAAAAAAGGAAGAGGTAGCACAGAGGATGACAAGCAACCAGGAGTGTCCTACCAGAAGATATTCTTAGTTTTCTATCACTTTTTTCACTCATTAAACTTGTCTTGTTTTACAAAGTGGAGATTGTGATGCATGTGTATTCTCCATATCCTTTTATGCCATTTTATGATCTGACTTTTGCTAATATGGAGACAAAACTATGTGGCTCACAGCCATTAGAGGCTAGTCAATACTAGGTGCCACACCTCAGACCCTCCATTTTCTAAGTAAAGCATGAAATATTATATTTTTACATGTGGAAAACAGTTCATTTACAGGGGAGAGAACTGCATACTTAACAGGTAATAGACAGTGATCATGCAATGTTGCTTGATGCAATGTAATCTCTCATGCAGAATAGACATGGGTTACAGTAGTTTTAGCTGCTGCATAGTTGTAGTAATAAGTTAGACAAATTTCCAAGGCACACCTAAACTTGCCTTAAGGCACACCAGAGTGCCACGGCACACCATTTGACAACCACTGGTCTAGAGCAGTGATTCTCAAATGAGAACCATGGCCTCAAACTTGGAGGTGTTGGCTTCGCACTCAGCTGCAAACCACCCAATGCTTGCTGGAGCCCCCCCGGCTGTGCCTGTCCATGAAAACCACAACCAGAATCGGAGATAAGGGGAAGCCCAGGCGGAGGCCAACATGTACCTGAAACATGACTGTAGTACTTCTGATGCTGCACCAATCCATTCATCAATCTCACACTCTTTTTAACCTCAGTCCTGAACAAGACCCCATGATACCTGAACTCCTTCACCTGAGGCAGAGACTCACCCCCCCACCCTGAGGGAGCAATCCACCGCTTTCCGGCAGCTTCCGCCTTCCAGGAGCCAACAGAACCACCTTATCTGCAAAAAGCAGACAGAATTCTGAGGTCCCTGAACCGGAAACCCTCCTCCCCTCGGCTGTGCCTCAAAATCTTGACCATGAAAATTACAAACAGAATCGGAGAAAAGGGGCAGCCTTGGTAGAGGACAACACGTACCAGGAACGTGTCCGCCTTTGTCCTGAGAATGTGGACAAAATTCTCACTTTGGCCATACAGGGACCTGAGGACTAGCTGCAGCAGCCCCAGGACCCAATATTCTCACAGTACCTGCTTGATGACCCCCCGAGTCTACAACACAATATAGACTGGATGAGCAAACTCCCATGCTCCCTCAAGAAGTCCTAAAAGGGTAAAGCGAGGTCCACTGTCCCACGGCCAGGATGAAATCTGCATTGGTCCTCCTTTTCAGCACTCTAGAGTAAACTTTGCCAGGGAGTTTGATACCCCGATAATTCAAGCAAACCCTCTGGTCCCCCTTTTTAAAAATGGGGACAACAACCCCTGTCTGCGCAGGCAGCATCCCAGACATCCACACAACATTGAAAAGGTGTGTCAGCCATGACACCCCAACAACGGTCATGTGAATCTCATCTACACCTGGCGCCCTGCCACCGGGGAGCTTATTTGACCACCTTTGTGACCTGAGGATATACAGTATGAGCCTTACCCCTGATAGTCAGACTGCCTCCTCTTCAGGGGGGCGCGTTAGCCTGATGAAGTTCCTCATAGTGTTCCTTCTACTGTACATCCTCAGTCCGGGTCAGCAGCTTATCACTCCCGCTAAGAACAGCCTGAGAAGAGCCCAGCTTTCCCCTCCTGAGTCGTCAGACGGGGTAAACCGTAAGCCATTCTCTCACAACCAGGTTTAGTTTCTGTGGCCCTACAAGCCACCCGGTACCTGTTGGCTGCTTCCACAGAGGGTTACATGAGATGGAGTGAAACTGACTTGTACTTAAAATGCACCATAAATATAAAATGAATTGATTGGACATGAGATTTAAACCTTGTGTCCAACTTGAATCTGAAGCCTTGCTACTCGAGGGACGAGTATAAGTTAACCTAAAGCTGCATTTGCCAGCCAGGTGTGCACACAGATGCTTCCTTTGACCCATGCTTGTTAGGCTGATGGTGAGTCTGAACTGGCTCAAATGTCCCAAGAGTTTTTGTGTGTGTGGAATTTCCCACACACACAAAAACTGTTTGTTTGGCTTGGACTGATGGTAAAAAAAGCCATCATAAAAGCACAACCCTGAGTGGCTGCACATGCATGCATGACAAGCCACCACCACTAGATGGAGACAAAGATAACATGAGACATTATCTCTCCCTGAGGTATCAATAAAGCCTCCTGTTGTCTGAGTTTGTGAAAGGTGAACTAAAGTTTGAGAGGGCAAACAGAGGACAAGGTGATAAGGGCTTTACCTTTAATAAAAGAGCAGATAAGAAAGAGTAGCAACAAAATTAAACATGTTTTTATGGCTGAATACTATCTATGAAAGCACAGGACAACAATAATGTTAGAGTTTGTTTTCACAATGAAAGCAATAAAACCTTTGAACAATGTCACCGCTCCGTCCTTTAAAAGGGTGAACAATGAGGAGTGATAAGGACGGATAATATCAGGACAATACGTTTACACATTTACCATGAGTACGCCTTTAATGGGGGAGCTAAAAAACCTTGACATGAATCGATATAGATTGCTCATATTTCCTCGAAGTATGATGTGGTTACGTGTTGTTTGCTCCTCCCTGTGAATGCCATGTGATGCAGGTCAAACGCAGGCTGCCCTCACCTTGCAGAGGGAAACAGATAGCATAGAGAAGAAGAAACCAGAGACGGGCTGTCACAGCCGGAGAGGAGCGTTACAATTTTAGAGCTTGTGATTCCTGCTGAATACAGATTTATCTGATGATGACACAGGAGATGATGGCGGCCGTGGAAATGTGGAATAAAGGAGAAAGAGAGTTCTGCAAGGATCAAGAAAGAGAATCCAAGCCAAGCAAAATGTTATCCCACTCCATAGAGGAAATACTGAGGAGGCCGGCTCGAATCGGTAAAGAGAGGAGAGTTCATCGCACCTGGTCTGTCATCAAGGAGAACACCAGAATATCTGCCCAGATCTCATGTACAGGTACTGTTTTATTAATTTCACAAAGAGGAATTACCAGAATAAAAATTAATCATGATTTCACAGGATATTCCCCTTAAAAGTGATGTTTTTCATCTGCAGACACTCCAGACATTAGACTGCTTGAAGAGTCTCCAAAAGTCACAGCAGGCTGTTTGAGTGAGTATATCATCAATGATACAAATCAGCATGTTTAGGAGCTTTAACTAGGGCAGTTCTACCAGAAGGCAAAACAGGGCCTTGTCTCATCATTGCTTAATTTTAAGATGGACAATGTGGATCATGGATCATTCATGGGCAGCCTTCCTCAGGACACGTACTGCTGAAAATGCTGGACAACATTGGCCTCGAATTAAAGATGAGTGTTGCCAGCGTAAAAATGGACCTTTACTCAACATTGGGGGGTGCCATAGATCTCGGAGGGGCGCATATTGGCTGAAACCATAATAAAGCAGTCATAAAATTGTTTTAACAAAGGCCTTTTGGTAAGAAAACATGCATATGCCTATTTTCTTAAGGGTTTATTGATGAACCACTCAGCTTTTCATGAAGTAGTGGCTCCAAGGTAAAAGGTTGGGAACCACTGATTTAGGCTATCCCTGATAGTTATATAAAACGCTCTGCATAACTTTGAGGCATGTTAGCCAAAAATCAAGGCTGTAGTAGTCGTCTGAGGGAAGGAGGATTGACACTACCCAGGTTATGCTCTGGGTGTCCTTGCATCTCACCAGGGGCATGTGGAAATAATCTTAAGTCCACACCTTCAGAAGGTCAGAGTAAAGGCCCATTTATGCTCAACGTTAAATACGGATCCGAATACGGACAGAGCCTTCTGTCTATGCTCCGCGTTCATTTCGTCCATATTTCTGCACGTTTCCATAAAGTTTACTGATACGGGCCAAATGGAGCAGTACCACCGGAAACTGTGGGGGCAGTGTTGCTGTCACTACCCGATACGTAGCTCTAGTGAGACACGAAGAAGAAATAACAATGGCGGAACTTTTGAGGAAAAGTTGTGCAAGTTGGTTAGAATTGCTGCCTCCATTTTTGTCTTTTATGCAATACCTCCTCCACAGTCTCCATGTTTGTTTTTGAGTTTGTTGTTGTCATAAACTTTTGACTGGGGTTTTGCTGCTCTGATTGGCCCGTAAAGATGTGACGGACAGAACGTTCATCCAATCACCCTCACAGTTTTTTTTCAAAGGCTCTGCCCTTTCCCAAACGCTGTGTATGAGAGGTTTACAGGTTACCCCTGTGACACACCCGGACAAAAGAGATACCGTTGAGCTGCAGAGCAACACGTGTTGACAAGTCTAACTAGACTCCAGCCACTGTCCTCCCCTCTCCAGCCCCGGGTCGTGGCAAATCGGGCCCTGCCGTGAACCCCTGATACCCCACAAGCATGACTGTATTTGCTTTTCCAGTACAACCTGGTCTAGAGACCTGTTAAAGCATCATGATGCTCCTCTTAGAGCTGATGGAGTACTGTTGGCTATTAGGTATTTATATTTCATATTAGATGTATGACATTCTCTGATCGCTGTGCTTGCACCTGTACACCTGCAACTGCTTACCTGACCTGTATAAGATGGTTTTGAAACACCTGTTGGTAATGCTGTATACCAGGGTAAATTTTTGGGAAGTTTCAGCAGTATTAAAAAATTAATAAACCCCAATTCTAGTTCAGGTTTGGGCATGTCCTGTAGTCCCAGGCTTTGTTACCTGAATAGAGATGCTTCTATATACAGTATAAGAGCTTCATCTTGGTCTTGCCTGGGGCCTCCTGACTACTAAAACCATGGGAATAAATGTCATTGACATTAATGTGTTCACAGGTCAGCGGAAAAAGCGACAAACGAGGGTCACGTTCACAACCTCCCAGGTGCAGGAGCTGGAGAAAGTCTTCCAGCGGACCCACTACCCCGACGTGAGCACCAGAGAGCAGTTAGCGTCTCGTCTACACCTCACTGAGGGAAGAATACAGGTGAAGGGATTCAGACGCACCTTAAACACCCAATTTAACCATGAAGGCTGAGAAAACACAATGGCACGACTTCATGTTTTTTATAGAACATCTCCCAGATAAACTATTCATAAAAGGGATAACATATGAATGTTTTTGTTTTCCAGATTTGGTTCCAGAACCGCAGAGCCAAATGGAGGAAGACCGAAACACAGAAGGACATAGAAATGATCAGCAGGCATCAGCTTCAGTCCAGCAGTCATCCTCTTTATTATGAGGTAACACACCACCTACCTGGCACTTTACATATCCATGGTATAAGACAGATTTCACATCCATCTGGGAGACAACCCAAAGATGGTGTCCAGGAAGGACAAAACCTTTCAAAATGAAACTCAAAGGGTGATTGGAGGAACGTTTAGTCCATTTGAGACAAGAGCAAAAGCATCTTTTCAACCGAGAAAAGCTTTCAGCTTTAGAAAAATGCCTTTCAGGCTTGGAGATTGGGGGGTAAAATACCCCCACTCCCTCCTTCTTACTGTCCCTTATCAGCCACAACACCCTTCAGTCTGTGCTGCTTTTCATATTTAATGATTCGCCATAATGCCATAACCATTTAAGGTAGACTTACCAGAAGCTACCTGGGTGTGAAACCCTGATGCAGGCTTCCTGGTTTCTTCTTTTTTAACATATATCACACATTAATGTTTCAGATTATTAAACAAATGTCAACATTAGACAAAGATGACCCCCCAAACCTTTGGTGGCAACAACTGCAAGAAAGAGTTTGTGATGGAAACGAGTCCTTCGCATCACTGTGGAGGAATTTTGGCTCACTCTTCTTTGCAGAGTTGTTTTAATTCAGCCAGAAGGTTTTCTTGATCAGATTTTAGTCCAGATTTTGCCTAGACCACTTCAAAACCTTCATTTAGTTTTTTAGTCCATTCAGAGGTGGACTTGCTGGTGTGTTTGGGATCATTGTCCTCCTGAGTTTGAGGTCAGGAACTGATGGCCGGACATGCTCCTTCGGGTTTTCTTCTAGAGAGCAGAATTCATGGTTCAAGTGGTCCAGGTCCTGGTCCAGACCATCACACTACCACCACCGTGTCTGACCGTTGGTCTGATGTTGTTTTGATGAAATGCTGTTTTAGTTTTACAGCAGATGGAATGGGACACACACTGTCAGTCCTCAGAATATTTTCCCATAAGTCTTGGGGATCATCAGGATGTTTTTAGTCAAATGTGAGACGAGCCTTTGTGTTCTTTGTTGTCAGCAGTAGTTTTGGCTTTGAAACTCTGCCGTGTTGCCATTGTTGCCCAGTCTCTTTCTGGCCCCGTCCATACGGAGACAAATTCAGGCGTATACACAAAAGTTTTGTGTCGTATCTGCGTTTCATCCACAGGGAAACGGCGTTTTGGGTGACTGTAAACGATACTTTTTTAAAATGGGTCCCAGAGTGCATAAATCCATAAATGACTACCGTTTCGTCTCCGTGGACAGCTACCCGCATCTTTCTTGAAACGATTACATCACACACAGCGTAGCTCCCTTAAGGCGCCTGCACTGGTCCGACCACAACAATAATAGCGGACTACACAGTTGTGTTTGCAGAAGCTACTGAGCTTGTTGTGGCTTTTACAGCAAAACCTGATGCTCCTTTACCACCACCGCCAAACGCACACACCATACATTCTTAAATCCAACGGGGAGAACAACCAGAAGGGCAACTAGAAGAAAGTTTGTGTCAGTTTTCTGTGATTTTCTTCTTCTCTTTTGGTGCATTTCCGTGGCAGCAACACAGCGCCACTATAGGCTTGGCATATGCACTACAGCGTTTTCAGTCGTTTTCAGTGGTTTCATGCTTACGCGAATATTTCCTGAAATGACTCTGTCTTTATGGAAAACTTTTTCAAAACGAAACGGCAATGTATTGTTTTCGTCTCCATGTGGACAGGGCCTCTTACTGTTGAATCATGAAGTCTGACCTTAACTGAGTCAGTGAGGCCTGCAGGTCTTTAGATGCTGTTCTGGGTTCTTTTGGGACGTCCTGGATGAGTCGTTCATGCACTCTTGCAGTCATTTTGGTAGGCTGGCCACTCCTGGGAAGGTTCACCACTGTTCCAAGTTTTCCCCATTTGTGGATAATGGCTCTCACTGGAGTCCCAAAGCCTTAGAAATGTCTTCATAACCCTTTTCAGACCGATAGATGTCAGGGACTTTGTTTCTCATCTGTTCTTGAGTGTCTTTAGATGGTTCCATGATGAGTTGGAGATCTTTAAGCCTACTTCACTTTATCAGACCGATTCTATTTAAGAGATTTCTGAAGAATGAGTGCCAGCCATTTAAAACACATACAGTATTACACAATAAGAAAAGGTTGGGTTTTTTTTTATAATTGATAAATTATGTAACTGATTGCATAACCATATACTCACAAAAAACAGCTGACATTTTGAGATGCAGTTAAATAAATGATCAATATTAAAGTGACTTTGACAATTATTAAATCACTGAAAATTGACTTAAGGATGTATTTTTAACCGTGTCTTTAAATTCTTTGGTGTTGATCCCACCGTGCAGCTGTCACGGGTATATCAGCGACCCTCGATGATAACCTCTCCTCATCCTGTCCCCTCTCTCAGCTCTTACAGAATCCCCCCGTGCAGACCGCGTGCTGGCTGCCCTGCTGCTTACCTGAACCCTTTCAGTCCAGGCTGTTCCTCAGGGCCACATTAACACCCCCCTTGCTGACCAGGACGCTTTCTCCGGATCATAGGACTCTGTATTTTGACCCCCTGGGGACAGACAGATAACATGAGCTAAAGTCTTTAGAAAGAAGGCCCTATTGTCTGAAAGATGTTTCAAGAACATGTGATATAATAATGAGCTCAGAGGTTGTCTACTGATCATGACGGCTTTAACTGTCAAATGTGTTGATATCATAAAATAAAACTGTTTAAATGCTGGACTTGTTTTTTCATTAATAGACTAAGTTGACATTAAACACTTGCCTCACTAAGACCAAATCAACTGTTTCTCTCCTTTAAAAGACTTTTCAATGAGTCTGTGTTGATTTTTAAAAACTTTTAGGCCATATTTGTAGGTAAAACCCTCTGTTATTATGCAGGAGAGCATTTTGACAGCTTTTTCATGACACCACACTTCCTTGTCAGAGATAAGATTCTGCGAGGCCATAAACAACTCATCTGTTTGACTTTCTGTCAACCTCTGCTTATCTTAATTTGGACCCATAAATCGGGGTTAGTGTCAGGTCAGGACGGGAATTAGAGAAGTTGTTGCACACGATCAAAGGGGAACTGAATTTAAGCCAATTTAAATGCTGCAGAAATATTCAAGAGAATAAAAAAACTACTTCTTCTAATTATTTAGGATTGCTTTGGGGCTTTTTTGCCTAAATTTGGGGGACAGAAGTCAGATATCAGGTGGTAAAGAAGCCAAACAGTATCCCTGTAGCAGTGATAGTCAACGTGTGGCTCTTTCGTCAGGATTTGTGGCTTTTTTATTTGAAATATTATTATTATTTTATTCCTCCAGGAAACTTTTAAAAGGGAAACTTTGACCTCAGAAATTATCCATTGCAAGTAGCATTAATCAGTTTGTGTCCCACACTTCTACAGTAGACTTTAATCGTCAGGCCTAATTGTCAACTTTAATTTTTTGTGCGTCTCTATTGCCCTTATTTGAAACTTTTGCCACTTAATCATTTTTTGCTGTTTTGCCCATTTTTGACTCTGCTTTTCGCAATTTGTATTTTCCCCTTTTCCCCAGTTAAGCTGCCTCTTGCCATTAAATGTCACTTTTTCCCATATTACCCACCTTTTTGCTGCTTTTTTCCCATTTGAAACATTTTTCACTCAAGTTTTACCACCTTATTTACCCCTTTATGACCATTTTTGCAATCTTTAACACATTTTTTGTCACTTCTCACCCATTTCTGTCACTTTTCTCTCCATTTCTGTGACTTTTCACCCAGTTTTTGTCATTTTATGCCTATTTTACCCTGGACACCCATTTTCTAGCCACATTTTTGCCACTTTTTGACCTTTTTTTTTTACCAGCTTTAACTTACTTTTATTGCCACTTTAACCCATTTTTTCACCACTTAGACTGTGGCTCTTACAAAGGTTTTTTTTAACAATCAGGCTCTTTGGTTGAGTAACACTGCCTAATAGTCTTCTGTTCATGCTCTCCCCATGAGAACGTAACGTACTGTTGCTTCCATGAATCCTCATCTGACAGTGATAAACGTCCATGGAAAGGATCCAAGAACTGCATAAACTGATCTCTAGCCCTCTTTCTTAGAAGTGTTTCTCTAATAATTGCCAATTATAAGAGCGATAACGCAGCATCACCCTCACTATCAGCACCATAAACTGATTAAACTCAACAAGCCTCTGAGTGCAGTTCAACTTTTCACCCCGCTCATATCTGCTTTTATTGCCTCTGTTTGCTGTGAGAGAAATGACCTGCTAGCTGCAGGGCCAGGTGACGGAGGGAAGATAGAGCGGATGGAGGGAGAAATATCAGTATAAAACTGGCTTCTCTTTAAATAAGATACACAAATATGAAAGGGCTGAAAGACCTCAAACATTTACCCTGATTTATTCGTACGAAATGCTTCACATTAAAAATAAATGTGATCAAATGCAGTGTTAATTTGGTCACCTAACACTCTGACTAAAAATGTTTTTCGACAGCCATTTTTTCCATGACTAAAACCAGACTGAGACTAACAAAAATAGATCTGTGATGACTAAAACTAGACTAGGACTAACAAAAATAGATCTGTGATGACTAAAACCAGACTGAGACTAACAAAAATAGATCTGTGATGACTAAAACTAGACTAGGACTAACAAAAATAGATCTGTGATGACTAAAACTAGACTAAGACTAACAAAAATAGATCTGTGATGACTAAAACTAGACTAAGACTAACAAAAATAGATCTGTGATGACTAAAACTAGACTAAGACTAACAAAAATAGATCTGTGATGACTAAAACTAGACTGAGACTAACAAAAATAGATCTGTGATGACTAAAACTAGACTAAGACTAACAAAAATAGATCTGTGATGACTAAAACTAGACTAAGACTAACAAAAATAGATCTGTGATGACTAAAACTAGACTAAGACTAACAAAAATAGATCTGTGATGACTAAAACTAGACTGAGACTAACAAAAATAGATCTGTGATGACTAAAACTAGACTAAGACTAACAAAAATAGATCTGTGATGACTAAAACTAGACTGAGACTAACAAAAATAGATCTGTGATGACTAAAACTAGACTAACAGAAATAGATCTGTGATGACTAAAACTAGACTAAGACTAACAAAAATAGATCTGTGATGACTAAAACTAGACTGAGACTAACAAAAATAGATCTGTGATGACTAAAACTAGACTAACAAAAATAGATCTGTGATGACTAAAACTAGACTGAGACTAACAAAAATAGATCTGTGATGACTAAAACTAGACTGAATCTAACAAAAATAGATCTGTGATGACTAAAACTAGACTGAATCTAACAAAAATAGATCTGTGATGACTAAAACTAGACTAACAAAAATAGATCTGTGATGACTAAAACTAGACTGAGACTAACAAAAATAGATCTGTGATGACTAAAACTAGACTAAGACTAACGAAAATAGATCTGTGATGACTAAAACTAGACTGAATCTAACAAAAATAGATCTGTGATGACTAAAATTAGACTTAATCTAACAAAAATAGATCTGTGATGACTAAAACTAGACTAGGACTAACAAAAATAGATCTGTGATGACTAAAACTAGACTAAGACTAACAAAAATAGATCTGTGATGACTAAAACTAGAATGAGACTTACAAAAATAGATCTGTGATGACTAAAACTAGACTAGACTAACAAAAATAGATCTGTGATGACTAAAACTAGACTAAGACTTACAAAAATAGATCTGTGATGACTAAAACTAGACTAGACTAACAAAAATAGATCTGTGATGACTAAAACTAGACTAAGACTTACAAAAATAGATCTGTGATGACTAAAACTAGACTAGACTAACAAAAATAGATCTGTGATGACTAAAACTAGACTGAGACTAACAAAAATAGATCTGTGATGACTAAAACTAGACTAAGACTAACGAAAATAGATCTGTGATGACTAAAACTAGACTAAATTTAACAAAAATAGATCTGTGATGAGTAAAACTAGACTGAGACTAACAAAAATAGATCTGTGATGACTAAAACTAGACTTAGACTAACAAAAATAGATCTGTGATGACTAAAACTAGACTAAGACTAACAAAAATAGATCTGTGATGACTAAAACTAGACTGAATCTAACAAAAATAGATCTGTGATGACTAAAACTAGACTAAGACTAACAAAAATAGATCTGTGATGACTAAAACTAGACTAGACTAACAAAAATAGATCTGTGATGACTAAAACTAGACTGAGACTAACAAAAATAGATCTGTGATGACTAAAACTAGACTGAGACTAACAAAAATAGATCTGTGATGACTAAAACTAGACTAAGACTAACAAAAATAGATCTGTGATGACTAAAACTAGACTAGGACTAACAAAAATAGATCTGTGATGACTAAAACTAGACTAAGACTAACAAAAATAGATCTGTGATGACTAAAACTAGACTGAGACTAACAAAAATAGATCTGTGATGACTAAAACTAGACTAGACTAACAAAAATAGATCTGTGATGACTAAAACTAGACTAAGACTAACAAAAATAGATCTGTGATGACTAAAACTAGACTGAGACTAACAAAAATAGATCTGTGATGACTAAAACTAGACTGAGACTAACAAAAATAGATCTGTGATGACTAAAACTAGACTGAGACTAACAAAAATAGATCTGTGATGACTAAAACTAGACTAAGACTAACAAAAATAGATCTGTGATGACTAAAACTAGACTAAGACTAACAAAAATAGATCTGTGATGACTAAAACTAGACTGAGACTAACAAAAATAGATCTGTGATGACTAAAACTAGACTAGACTAACAAAAATAGATCTGTGATGACTAAAACTAGACTGAGACTAACAAAAATAGATCTGTGATGACTAAAACTAGACTAAGACTAACAAAAATAGATCTGTGATGACTAAAACTAGACTAACAAAAATAGATCTGTGATGACTAAAACTAGACTAAGACTTACAAAAATAGATCTGTGATGACTAAAACTAGACTGAGACTAACAAAAATAGATCTGTGATGACTAAAACTAGACTAGACTAACAAAAACAGATCTGTGATGACTAAAACTAGACTAACAAAAATAGATCTGTGATGACTAAAACTAGACTAAGACTTACAAAAATAGATCTGTGATGACTAAAACTAGACTGAGACTAACAAAAATAGATCTGTGATGACTAAAACTAGACTAAGACTAACAAAAATAGATCTGTGATGACTAAAACTAGACTAAGACTAACAAAAATAGATCTGTGATGACTAAAACTAGACTAAGACTAACAAAAATAGATCTGTGATGACTAAAACTAGACTAAGACTAACAAAAATAGATCTGTGATGACTAAAACTAGACTAAGACTAACAAAAATAGATCTGTGATGACTAAAACTAGACTGAGACTAACAAAAATAGATCTGTGATGACTAAAACTAGACTAAGACTAACAAAAATAGATCTGTGATGACTAAAACTAGACTAAGACTAACAAAAATAGATCTGTGATGACTAAAACTAGACTAAGACTAACAAAAATAGATCTGTGATGACTAAAACTAGACTAAGACTAACAAAAATAGATCTGTGATGACTAAAACTAGACTAGGACTAACAAAAATAGATCTGTGATGACTAAAACTAGACTAGACTAACAAAAATAGATCTGTGATGACTAAAACTAGACTAAGACTAACAAAAATAGATCTGTGATGACTAAAACTAGACTAAGACTAACAAAAATAGATCTGTGATGACTAAAACTAGACTAGACTAACAAAAATAGATCTGTGATGACTAAAACTAGACTGAGACTAACAAAAATAGATCTGTGATGACTAAAACTAGACTAGACTAACAAAAATAGATCTGTGATGACTAAAACTAGACTGAGACTAACAAAAATAGATCTGTGATGACTAAAACTAGACTAAATCTAACAAAAATAGATCTGTGATGACTAAAACTAGACTGAGACTAACAAAAATAGATCTGTGATGACTAAAACTAGACTAAGACTAACAGAAACAGATCTGTGATGACTAAAACTAGAATAAATCTAACAAAAATAGATCTGTGATGACTAAAACTAGACTAAGACTAACAAAAACAGATCTGTGATGACTAAAACTAGAATAAATTTAACAAAAATAGATCTGTGATGACTAAAACTAGAATAAATCTAACAGAAATAGATCTGTGATGACTAAAACTAGACTGAGACTAACAAAAATAGATCTGTGATGACTAAAACTAGACTAACAAAAATAGATCTGTGATGACTAAAACTAGACTGAGACTAACAAAAATAGATCTGTGATGACTAAAACTAGACTAACAAAAATAGATCTGTGATGACTAAAACTAGACTAGACTAACAAAAATAGATCTGTGATGACTAAAACTAGACTAGACTAACAAAAATAGATCTGTGATGACTAAAACTAGACTAAGACTAACAAAAATAGATCTGTGATGACTAAAACTAGACTAGACTAACAAAAATAGATCTGTGATGACTAAAACTAGACTAGACTAACAAAAATAGATCTGTGATGACTAAAACTAGACTGAGACTAACAAAAATAGATCTGTGATGACTAAAACTAGACTAGACTAACAAAAATAGATCTGTGATGACTAAAACTAGACTAAGACTAACAAAAATAGATCTGTGATGACTAAAACTAGACTGAGACTAACAAAAATAGATCTGTGATGACTAAAACTAGACTAACAAAAATAGATCTGTGATGACTAAAACTAGACTGAGACTAAAAAAAATAGATCTGTGATGACTAAAACTAGACTGAGACTAACAAAATAGATCTGTGATGACTAAAACTAGACTAGACTAACAAAAATAGATCTGTGATGACTAAAACTAGACTGAGACTAACAAAAATAGATCTGTGATGACTAAAACTAGACTAGACTAACAAAAATAGATCTGTGATGACTAAAACTAGACTAAGACTAACAAAAATAGATCTGTGATGACTAAAACTAGACTAACAAAAATAGATCTGTGATGACTAAAACTAGACTAACAAAAATAGATCTGTGATGACTAAAACTAGACTGAGACTAACAAAAATAGATCTGTGATGACTAAAACTAGACTAAGACTAACAAAAATAGATCTGTGATGACTAATACTAGACTGAGACTAACAAAAATAGATCTGTGATGACTAAAACTAGACTGAGACTAACAAAAATAGATCTGTGATGACTAAAACTAGACTAACAAAAATAGATCTGTGATGACTAAAACTAGACTAAGACTAACAAAAATAGATCTGTGATGACTAAAACTAGACTAAGACTAACAAAAATAGATCTGTGATGACTAAAACTAGACTGAGACTAACAAAAATAGATCTGTGATGACTAAAACTAGACTAACAAAAATAGATCTGTGATGACTAAAACTAGACTAAGACTAACAAAAATAGATCTGTGATGACTAAAACTAGACTAAGACTAACAAAAATAGATCTGTGATGACTAAAACTAGACTAGACTAACAAAAATAGATCTGTGATGACTAAAACTAGACTAGACTAACAAAAATAGATCTGTGATGACTAAAACTAGACTAAGACTAACAAAAATAGATCTGTGATGACTAAAACTAGACTAGACTAACAAAAATAGATCTGTGATGACTAAAACTAGACTAAGACTAACAAAAATAGATCTGTGATGACTAAAACTAGACTGAGACTAACAAAAATAGATCTGTGATGACTAAAACTAGACTGAGACTAACAAAAATAGATCTGTGATGACTAAAACTAGACTAAGACTAACAAAAATAGATCTGTGATGACTAAAACTAGACTGAGACTAACAAAAATAGATCTGTGATGACTAAAACTAGACTAAAAAAATAGATCTGTGATGACTAAAACTAGACTAACAAAAATAGATCTGTGATGACTAGAACTAGACTGAGACTAACAAAAATAGATCTGTGATGACTAAAACTAGACTGAGACTAACAAAAATAGATCTGTGATGACTAAAACTAGACTAACAAAAATAGATCTGTGATGACTAAAACTAGACTAGACTAACAAAAATAGATCTGTGATGACTAAAACTAGACTGAGACTAACAAAAATAGATCTGTGATGACTAAAACTAGACTAAGACTAAAAAAAATAGATCTGTGATGACTAAAACTAGACTAACAAAAACAGATCTGTGATGACTAAAACTAGACTGAGACTAACAAAAATAGATCTGTGATGACTGAAACTAGACTAATACTAACATAAATAGATCTGTGATGACTAAAACTAGACTAAGACTAACGAAAATAGATCTGTGATGACTAAAACCAGACTAAGACTAACAAAAACAGATCTGTGATGACTGAAACTAGACTGAGACTAACAAAAATAGATCTGTGATGACTAAAACTAGACTAACAAAAATAGATCTGTGATGACTGAAACTAGACTAACAAAAACAGATCTGTGATGACTAAAACCAGACTAAGACTAACAAAAACAGATCTGTGATGACTGAAACTAGACTGAGACTAACAAAAATAGATCTGTGATGACTAAAACTAGACTAACAAAAATAGATCTGTGATGACTAAAACTAGACTAACAAAAATAGATCTGTGATGACTAAAACTAGACTGAGACTAACAAAAATAGATCTGTGATGACTAAAACTAGACTGAGACTAACAAAAATAGATCTGTGATGACTAAAACCAGACTTAGACTAACAAAAACAGATCTGTGATGACTAAAACTAGACTAAGACTAACAAAAATAGATCTGTGATGACTAAAACTAGACTGAGACTAACAAAAATAGATCTGTGATGACTAAAACTAGACTAGGACTAACAAAAATAGATCTGTGATGACTAAAACTAGACTAAGACTAACAAAAATAGATCTGTGATGACTAAAACTAGACTGAGACTAACAAAAATAGATCTGTGATGACTAAAACTAGACTAAGACTAACAAAAATAGATCTGTGATGACTAAAACTAGACTGAGACTAACAAAAATAGATCTGTGATGACTAAAACTAGACTGAGACTAACAAAAATAGATCTGTGATGACTAAAACTAGACTAACAAAAATAGATCTGTGATGACTAAAACCAGACTAACAAAAATAGATCTGTGATGACTAAAACCAGACTAAGACTAACAAAAATAGATCTGTGATGACTAAAACTAGACTAAGACTAACAAAAATAGATCTGTGATGACTAAAACTAGACTAACAAAAATAGATCTGTGATGACTAAAACCAGACTAAGACTAACAAAAATAGATCTGTGATGACTAAAACTAGACTAACAAAAATAGATCTGTGATGACTGAAACTAGACTAACAAAAACAGATCTGTGATGACTGAAACTAGACTAATACTAACATAAATAGATCTGTGATGACTAAAACTAGACTAAGACTAACGAAAATAGATCTGTGATGACTAAAACCAGACTAAGACTAACAAAAACAGATCTGTGATGACTGAAACTAGACTGAGACTAACAAAAATAGATCTGTGATGACTAAAACTAGACTAACAAAAATAGATCTGTGATGACTGAAACTAGACTAACAAAAACAGATCTGTGATGACTAAAACTAGACTAAGACTAACAAAAATAGATCTGTGATGACTAAAACTAGACTAACAAAAATAGATCTGTGATGACTAAAACCAGACTAAGACTAACAAAAATAGATCTGTGATGACTAAAACCAGACTAAGACTAACAAAAACAGATCTGTGATGAGTAAAACTAGACTAACAAAAATAGATCTGTGATGACTAAAACTAGACTAAGACTAACAAAAATAGATCTGTGATGACTAAAACTAGACTAACAAAAATAGATCTGTGATGACTGAAACTAGACTAACAAAAACAGATCTGTGATGACTGAAACTAGACTAATACTAACATAAATAGATCTGTGATGACTAAAACTAGACTAAGACTAACGAAAATAGATCTGTGATGACTAAAACCAGACTAAGACTAACAAAAACAGATCTGTGATGACTGAAACTAGACTGAGACTAACAAAAATAGATCTGTGATGACTAAAACTAGACTAACAAAAATAGATCTGTGATGACTGAAACTAGACTAACAAAAACAGATCTGTGATGACTGAAACTAGACTAATACTAACATAAATAGATCTGTGATGACTAAAACTTACAAAGAGAAAGTTTAGCTTTCGTCAAGATGACTAAAACTAGACTAAACTGTAATTTAGTTTTTGTGGGACATTGAACTGTGGGTAAATCTGTCAAAAAAACAAAGCATCTGTATCAATTCTGCCTCTCAGCTGTAGAGAGGCACCAGATTTAGGCAAGAAAATAAATGCTTGGACTTAAAGTAAAGACTAAATGTGAGGACTTTTTATGGACTAAAACTAGACTAAAATGTTTTGAGTTTTCGTCAACTAAAACTACACTAAAACTAAAAGTAGAAAAGACTAAAATGTGACAAAACTCAAATGCTTTTCCTTTTTTGAAGACTGAAACTAAGACTTAAATTAAAAATAGCTGCCAGAATTAACATTGATCGTATATTGAACGTTTCTGACTGTCAACCTTTCGTACGTCATGAGTTTTACTAAGACCGTGTGGCTGCAGACGCCCCCTCTCACGATCCGTTACTGTGAAACACTGACTCTGTCAGAAAGCAGTTATAATCTGCTGGGAAACACATTTCCAGTTTTAGATTTTTTTTTAAATTCAACTTTATTCATAAATAAAAGTCTAGCAGTTAAAATCATGAAAAAACTACCCGTCAAACATTGCAAAGACATATTTGATATTTAAAACAGAAAAGATCAAAGTTCTAACCTACATTAAAATATTTATAGACCAGTTTTTTAAGTACGTGTGTGAACAGTGAGACGATTTAGCTAAAGCTAACATCCCAAAATATGGGATGAATGATATTATTTTTAAATATAATTATTATAGATGTAAAAAAAAGATATACTGAAAGCTTTTAAATTCATTTTTACTTCTTTCATAAAACTTTTTGTTTTTGTGACAATTGTTGGAAGAAAATATCAGGATACTGAAAATACAAATCAGGAATAAAAAGACAACAGAAATACATTTTTTACAAATTTATTAGACCACCACCCAAAGTGAGGTTTATGCCACAGCTGGCCTAAATTAACAGCATTACTAATTACCAAAGTCATTTTTTATGTTTCTGCAATGGTTAATACACCAATATGTAGAAGCTCTTTAACCCAAATGATATTTTAATGCTAAAATATAATTATTATTGTTATCCATGAATTTCAAATTTACTGATTTACAAAAAAACTGAAAAAATAGTAAAGCACATTATTATTTCTTGATTAATATGTCAAATTATAGTTATTTACTTGCATTCCTGAACAGAAAAATGAGTTTTAGTGGTTGAATGTTACGCTTGATTCATTTCTGACTTCTCAGAGAAGCCCAGTGAGCCGGCTCAAATTTGGGTACAAAAAGGTGAATTCAGTTTGAAATTCCTCATTCCTGTTCAAAATGGTAAAACATGGAGAGCTCACTGAAATGAAAGAGTCCGCATTAAAGCACTTCATGATGCTGGATGGTCTCTGAGACAAACAGGGACATAAAGTGTTCTCACAGTGTAGTCAAGTATGCTTTGGAGTCAATTCTTGAGACTGGTACTTAGAAAATGCTTCAAGGAAGAGGCAGGAAACCAAAGTGAACTGAAGCAGATGTCAAACAGCTCGAGATTTGAAGTCCTAGAGACAGAAGGAAGACCACTGCTGATCTTCAGGCAGAGATGAATGCTTCTAGATCAGAGTCTGAGAAAGTCTCCAGAATGACCATAAGCAGACGACTGATGGAACAAGGCTTAAAGGGAAGAATAGCTGCTAAGAAGCCATTATTGAGGCCTGCAAACATCCAGAAACGCCTCAGATTTGCCAGGGAGCACAAACACTGGACTGTTGATGACTGGAAGAAGGTACTCTGGACAGATCAGTCCAAGTTTGAACTCTTGGGTCAGCATGGTCGTGTTTATGTCTGCAGAAAAGCTGGAGAACGTTCTGATGCCAGATGCACCCACAGTGAAACACGGTGGAGATTCTACCACAGCATCTTAGTGCATCATGGAATCCCTTCTGGACTGAATCTGATTGGTCCTGGGTTCATATACCAACAAGACAATGACCCCAAGCATACTTCAAAGCTGTGCAGAGACTACTGGAGTACTGGAACTGATGGACTGGCCAAGTCAAAGTCTGGATTTGAATCCTATTGAACAAATTTGGGATTCAGTAGATTCAAGGACTGATGGCATAAAAGTTTCATCAAAGCAAGTCTGTGGGAACAGCTAGAGACTATTTGGAACTCAATGACAAAAGAGACTGTGGAAAAGTCCATAAAAACAATGGCAGCAAGAATGACAGCTCTTATCAAGGCCAAAGGAGGCCATAAAAAATATGAAGTTTTTTGGTCATTATGTGTGAAAAGGACTATTTAGCTGTTTCAGTTTATCTGCCAAATAAATAAAAATAACATTTTTAGTTTTAAACAAGCTTTTGAAAGATTTATGAAATATTTATGTTTTCTCTCTTTATGACAGGTGGTCTAATGAATTTGTTAAGCACTGTATATGAAACAAATACATCCATTCATCAGGGCTCTCAAGATTAATCGAGTTAATTGGGATTAATCAAGGTCAACATTAGTGAACACATTCTTTTTAATCATGATTAATCACTTTGTTATCCCTTTAAAATGGTTCAGGCATGTCAGTGTTTCCCTTCAGCCATAGGGATGTCAAATAAGCCCACCACTGCTTCTTTATTTTTCGTTTCACTTTAAAACACTGGCAGACAACTCAGTGGACAAATAAACCACTGATCATCAACTGGCGGCCCGAGGGCCAAATCAGGCCCCCCACAGCTTTTTATCTGGCCCCCAGAAGTGTTATAAATTCAGAAAATATGAGGAGACAAAATGTGTTCTGCTATTTACTTTATTAAAATAACCATAGCAGTAAAAACGGCCCAAAACCAAATTAGATTGGAACAATTTTCTCACGTATACATACAAATAAATATGAATACATAGGAATACTACATAAAAAAATGATACAAAGAGTTTAGAAAGCAAAATAGTGGAATTTTAAAAAGTGATTAAAAGGTGAGATTAATCGCAATTAGCCACAGAAATTCTGAGATTTTATATATATAAACAAAATACCTATATATACATAAAAACCTGCTTCAGTCAGTCATGTATGAATTTGCTCCTCAGTATCGCGCAAAAAGGAGCCAGTAGCAAAAACAGAATCATGGTATTTGTTGCCTCATCTATGTTTATAAAACTTTCCCGGTTTGAAGGTTCTTATTTAAGCTCAACATCACCTGTACCATGGACATTACACTACATAGTAAATAAATATTTGGTGTAATGCTTTAAAACAGCGGCCAGGTGGCGCCCTCGCACCCATGAATAAGCAGAAATGCAGTTTTGCTGAGTGTCAGAGGGAGAGAAGGATCCTGACCTGGATTTAAACCAGCAGTCTTCAACTTCCAGACAGGATGGAGGTCTGAATGATGTTTACCTGCTGTGAGGAGCGGATGACGTCACTGCGGTAGGAGAAAGGTAAATACTCCTCTGCTCGTTTGATTTATTCACTGCCTGCTCTCAGCAGAGGGGGGCGGATATTCAGCAGCATCTCTCAGCCTCCGCCCTCCTCTCTGACTCTGTGCAGAGCCGGGGGAAGCAGAGGGACCGCAGACCGACAGGAGGACAGGAGGAGGACCATACAGAGAGGAAGGGGCGATGGCCGCCGGAGCAGCATGCGGGGAATCGGTCGATCAGTACCGGGCCGAGGTGGAGCGGCTCACCGCGGAACTGACCGAGGCGAACCGGGAGAAGATCCGGGCTGCGGAGTGCGGACTGGTCGTCCTGGAGGAGAACCAGGCGCTGAAACAGAAGTATGCAGAGCTGGAGACCGAGCAGGAGACTCTGAGGAAGGAGCTGGAGCAGCTACAGGAGGTGAGCAGGGGCGATGGGAGTCATTCAGGGGGCCCAGGTGCGGAGCAGGCCGGCCTGTAGAGACGGCATGGCCCCTGAGAAACCCTGTTACAGGGCCCTTCATGGATGTTATTTATCTGCATCGGTGCATGTTTAGGATCTGTAGTGATGGTGCCAAACATGTTGGCTTCTTTTGGAGCTGATAGGATAGTTGAAAAGTTGCTGTTGTGTTTAATGTTTCCTGAAAAATTCGCCTTTTTGTGCAGCTGAAATCTGAGGTTTTCATGTCTAGTTGTTTAGTTCGCACACATTATGAACTTCCCTTGAGTGCAGCCCCGGCAAAGAGCAGAGAGGCCCACTGGTGTCACATTGAGTGTGTAGTGCTGTCTGCATGCAAAGTGTGCAGCGGTTACAGAGAAACCTATAGCAATATGTGAAAAATAAAGTCACTGATGCAGAGATGACAGGCTTTGCAGTAACTCTATCTACTTTTCTGTAGTTCAGACTTCTCAGTGAACTCTTTGCCTATCAAACTCTGTTTTGTTCCATGCACTCTGCATCCTATTTACATTCACTCATATGGAAATAAAACTGATGTTTAGCTCATACTCAGTGGACGCTGTACTTCTGTGCCTTGGGGCCCCTTGATGCACGAGGCCCCAGCCAGGTACCAGCCCATGCCTGATTGTAGAGGTGCCTGTGCAGGTCAGAGGAGGAGGAGTGGGTGCTGCTGCTGTCTGTCCCTGCAGGCAGCTGTGTGTCATCAGCCCAGCAGGGAGAACCTCATACGTCTGTTTGTTGTGTAAATTTGCTCTCAGCGGGTGTTTGTGCACTTGACTGGCGTCCAGAGGAGGAGTCAGGTCAGGGTCTGCATGGTCCTCAGGCAAAAGAGGAACAGTTTTATTTAGTTTAAAAGCCCCTGATTGTGAAACATATAGGAGAATCTTTTTCCCATAATGCATTTGGTTCCATCCTCTATGAATAAGTTATAAAAGCAGAAGTGAATAATTGATGCTGTTGCTGTGTAGTGGATTAGAGGGGTTGGGGATCACAGGGTAACTGACATCACTATTCAATATGATTATAAATACACTTTTAACAGTTTTTAAGCCATCAAGATTGAATCACTGCAGCGCTGGGTTAACGTCAATCCCAGTTTGTCTTTTGGCTTAGCAAAGCGGGCATAACCAGGATTATTATAACCAGGATTATTATAACCAGGATTATTAAAAACAGGATTTTTATAACCAGGAATATCACAACCAGGATTATTATAAAGTGCTTTATAATGAAGAGGTTTATTATAACCAGCATTATTATAAACAGGATTATTATAAACAGGATTATTATAACCAGGTTTATTATAACTAGGATTATAATAACTAGGTTTATTTTAACCAAGATTATTATAACCAGGATTATATTAACCAGGATTATTATAACTAGGATTATTATAACCAGGATTATTATAAACAGGATTATTATAACCAGGTTTATTATAACTAGGATTATAATAACTAGGTTTATTTTAACCAAGATTATTATAACCAGGATTATATTAACCAGGATTATTATAACTAGGATTATTATAACCAGGATTATTATAAACAGGATTATTATAACCAGGATTATTATAACCATGATGATTATAACCAGGATTATTATGAACAGGTTTATTATAACCAGGATTATTATAACCAGGAATATCACAACCAAGATTATTATAAGAGGTTTATTAAAATCAGGATTATTACAACCAGGATTATTATAAGCATGATAACTATAACCAGGTGTATTATAACCAGGATTATTATAACCAGGGTTATTATAACTAGGATAATTATAACTAGGATTACTATAACCAGGTTTATTATAACCAGAATTATTATAACCAGGGTTATAATAACTACTATTATTATAACTAGGATTACTATAACCAGGTTTATTATAACCAGGATTATTATAAGTAGGATTACTATAACCATGTTTATTGTAACCAGGTTTATTATAAAAGGTTTATTATAACCAAGATAATATTAACCAGGATAATTATGACCAGGATAATTATAACCAGGATTATTATAACCAGGTTTATTATAAACAGGTTTGTTATAACCAAGATTATGATAACCAGGATTATTATAACCAGGAATATTAAAACCAGGATTATTATTAAGAGGTTTATTATAACCAAGATTTTTAACTAGGATTATTAAAACCATGATTATCATAACCAGGATTATTATAAACAGGTTTATTTTAACCAGGTTTATTATAACCAGGTTTATTATAAAAGGTTTATTATAACCAGGATTATTATAACCAGGTTTGTTATAACCATGGTAATTATAACCAGGATTATTATAACCAGGTTTATTATAACCATGGTAATTATAACCAGGATTGTTATGAACAGGTTTATTACAACCAGGATTATCATAACCAGGTTTATTACAACCATGATAATTATAACCAGGATTATTATAACCAGGATTGTTATAACCAGGATAATTTTAACCAGGATTATTACAACCAGGAATATTACAACTAGGATTATTCTAATATTTAGTCCCGTTTTTCACCTTGTAAACATTATCCTGCTTTCCTTTTTCTTCCTCTTCTGTTCACGTCACCTTTATTCCTGTCATGAGAGCAGAGTCAAACTGAGAAGGCTAAAAGTGTCGACTCAGTGAGTCCAGCTGCCTGGAAATCTGTTTAACTCTGTTTTTCTGCATTAAGATATCAATATTAGCACTTCTCAGGAATCAGAACAGTGATATAATGTCTTAGATACAGAATCACTGCAGTACTGGACATTTGAATGTCTGCGATGCAAGCTCAAGATTCTGCAAAAACGCCTCCTCCACTCCCACGTCTGTGTTTCATTGTTTGAGGTTTCTTCCCTGTTCGTGCATAGCAACAGTCAGTGCTCTCAGGAAGCTCTGCTGGGACTCTTCTGGTGCTTTGCCAACATATACATTTATATTTTTTATCTCAGAAGCCCCGCAGTAATTGGATCTTCAGATTTGTCCACTGCTGCTCTGATGCCAGAGTCGTCTACTGAGCTCAGCGTCAAGATGGGATCACCAGAAAGCTAGAGCCAAGAGACAGGGACTCTTAGAGAAGATTGAAGATCAGGGGTGATTTAACTTTTTCTTTGGAGCCCCTGTACTCTGATCTGATAAATGTGTGCAATAAAAGAGGCAGTGCTGTAAGAAATTAATAGGTAACAGATAAATGATGATGCATAAACACAGAAGTACATCAAGAAAGCAGGACACCAGGAATTTGTACAATAAAATCAGGACAGATCCACAATCAATGCCTCTGAACTTATGAAGACAAGCTCCAGATGCACCTGCTGCCAGGAAATCTGTGCCACATTAGAAAACATCTGCAAGAAAACAAGCCAATATGAAATTATATCAACATTTTATTGCACATTTTACTCTAAATATCAAATAAAATGTGTCCTGAATCAAAAAAGAAAAAGCCTTAGATGTTAAGTTGAATTTCATCTTTTGTAAATTTGCAACCAAGTAAAAATACGAAGGAGTGCACTGAAGTGAAGGACTGCACTCACCGTGATGTTTTGCATGCGTATTATAATGCCCACGTTCTTCAGAATGCCCTTTTCCTCCAAAGTTTTTTCTTTTGCCTTGCACGCAGAATGAGAGCAAATTTGTGCGGCTCAGGGCAGCCTGTCAAAATAAGACGACAGCCTGAGCAGACGGCAGTGCAGCGCTGTCCAGATGGAAATGATGAATTATTGGATGGAGGGCTGATGAAAAGGATGATGGGAAGAAGAGTGAGAAGAGGCAGAGAAAAGGAAGAGGCTTGTAACAGGGCTTCAGAATTTTGTGCTCTTTAATCTTAATCCACAGATTCTAGAAATGTTGAATCTGCAGACCTACCAGCCATGGTGGCAATCAGCTGTTCAAAGCAACGTAACAGAAAACATCCATCCATCTTCTACGCTGCTGATCCCGTTGGGGATCACGGGGGGCTGGAGCCTATCCCAGCTGTCATTTGGCGAGAGGTGGTGTACAGCCTGTTTAGGAAAAAATTTCATTGTCAGTGTGCAAACATGATTAGAACAACATGAGATCGTTTTTCTTTTTTAATGTGCAAAAAAATTTGGACATAGAAAAATGGACTCAGTGCAACGGCCTTTTGTCGCAGGACAAATACGTCTAAATCATAGATCTAAATGACAAAAGTCCATAAAAAATGAGTATTTACCTGCCAGTCTTGGCAGCATCAACACTCCTAACTTGTGCTGTGCAATTAATCAAATATCAGTTTCAGTTACTGTTCAGCCCCTGACAAGAAAATCAAGACTGAAAGATTACTGTAGAGCTGCTGAGAGAGCAGAAGAAGAAAGAAGGCAGCCGTGGGTTATGATAAGGTTTGTGTGAAATGTCTATAGCAGGGATGGGTACCTTTTGCATTTGAACCGGTACGGTACTGATTCCCGGTACCTGTGAACCGACACCGGTACACAACAGTACACATTTTCGGTACTTTTGAGTGTGAATAGCATGCATTAATAAATGAATTTTCAATATCAAAACACCATCAAATATCAGTGTTAAAAAAGTGTTTTTAAAAAATTATTCCAACATGAAAACCTAAACTACTTGAACTACCCAGTGTTTTTTCTTTATTTCGCACAAATTAAAACCCAGCCCACTACCTCCTATTCCTCTAATTTCCCCTCTTGGAAAAATGTGTGTTGGGGTCCATGGAGGGAAAATAAGCTTAAAAAAATGAACAATAGAGTATGGAGTCAAAATAACTAAATAAGTAAATAAAAGGTAGAAAATTTTACTAATTGAAGTATTACAATTGAAAGTAAACAAACTACTTCCTCTACCATGAACTACGTGTACTGCACATCTTCTTTCCTCATGCAGTTCTTATTCCAACAAAACTAAGATGTCATCTTTCCCTGGTAAGAGCAGAGTCTGCTCCTCACTCATCAATCAATCATGTGACCGTCCACGCAGAAGCATAAACGTCACGCACAGGGTCTGTAACGTTATATTTGTATTTACTGCAAAAAGTTAACAGAAAGTGGCAAATTGTTTCATTCTGCAGTGAAATAAGCAGCGAGGACAAGCCTGTGGCTCCAGCCTCACCTCCTCCACCCCAGCTACCTCCTTTATCTTAAAGCTTATTGCACCCCCATTCATGTTACTATGGATTAATTGCTTCAGACATAATTTAATTGTTTTCAATACACATGGTCGTATTTATGGAATTATTTATGGCTTGAATTCGTCAAAAAATACATAACATTGACCTAAGAATAATCGCATATTAAACCGCAAGATCTGGGGAAAAATTGCAATTAGATTATTTTTCCAAATCGTTCAGCCCTAGACAAATCCAGTATCTGCTGAATACATCAGAATAAGAGTCTCCGCTTCTCAGTTTCATGGACGGCTTTTATTTTGAAGGAGCAATAACAGGAAATGGAATGCACAACACAAACACTTCACAACACAAATACACCAGAAAATGAAACGTTAGGAAGTCTGAAGTGATTTCTGTACGGAATGACAAAATAAAACTCACTTTTTAGCTCTAACCATCAAAATCATGTCTAATAAGACCCAATTTTGATCTGAAAAATGATCATCCATCAGGCAAAAACAGAGGATTGTATCTGATACTGTGTGCCTCTTTGTTTACCATCTCACGGCCCGTGCCTCATGTGTTTAAATCTGACAGTCCCTCTAACATCAGCTCTCATCTGTGGCTACAGCAGCGGCGTTTTCTGTGTGATCTGTCATCCGTTCACATCCTCTCCTCTGCCCCCTCCACCTGTCTGTCTCTGTCTGTCTCTGCTCTCTCCTCTCACAGCAAACATTTTCTGGAGTTGATATTACTTCCAGAGAATAAACACCTCCTGGTTACTATCTGTCTGTGGCAGATTTCACTGAATCAGAGTGCAAACCTGCCACTGTAATAACGTCAGGGCGGCTCTCTCTGCGCTCCACAGAGGTGCGTTATGAAAGGTCAGGGGGGCTGCAGGTGGAGATTGCTTCTGGAATAGGGTGGCCTATACATCCAGGAACTCATGTTTATTCTTTTGAAAGGCTGAAATACACCATGCATACTCCCCATCCTGGTTTAACCATAACAGCCCGTCTCTGCAGAGTGGGTAGTGTCACTACACTGTACATTTACATTTCCTGAAAGCTTTGATTTCAGGAATGTTGATGACATTTTCAGAAATAGAAAATAAAATGTAAATAAAAGCAGAAGTCAATGATTATATAATCTCATAAACCCAGATTTGGTTCACAATAGGACATGAACAACAGATCAGATGTTGAATTTGATGGCAGCAACACATCTCAAAAAAGTTGGGACAGGCCAGTGTTAACTCTTTAAATGTCTGGGAACTGAGAAGACCAGTTGATGGAGGAGGAATGTTGTCCCATTCTTACCTGGTGTAGGATTCTAGCTGCTCAGCACCCCTGGGTTTTCTTCCAGGTCTTCTTTCGTTTCATGATGCACCAGATGTTTTTCTATTGGTGAAAGGTCTGGACTGCAGGCAGGCCAGTTCAGGACCTGGACTCTTCTTCCGTGAAGCCATGCTGTTGTGATGGATGTGGTATGTGGTTTAGCATGGTCTTGCAGAGAAGTTGCCT
Organism: Cheilinus undulatus; assembly: GCF_018320785.1. NCBI lineage: Eukaryota > Metazoa > Chordata > Actinopteri > Labriformes > Labridae > Cheilinus > Cheilinus undulatus. Next base: position 48,937,378 of record NC_054873.1, read on the forward strand.
GGATGGGAGCATATGTTGCTCTAAAAGCTCTCTCTACTTTTCAGCATTGATAGTTCTTTCCAGATGTTAGAGCTGCCCACGCCATAGGCACTAATGCAACCCCATACCATCAGAGATGCAGGCTTTAGACCTGAGCCAGGATGGACCCTCTCCTAGTCCACAGGTCACAGCGTCCAAAAAGAAGTCCAAGTTTGCTTCATGTGACCACAGAACAGTTTTCCATGTTGCCTCAGTCCATGTTAAATGACCTTAAATGACATTAAATATTGATGGCAATATTTCTGGATGTTAGCTTTCTCCTGTCATTTGTAGATGGCACAGCCGACTGTGTTGACAGACAATGATTTCTGGAAGTGTTCCTGAGCCCATGCAGTGATTTCAGCACAGAATCATGCCTGTTTTTAATGCAGTGGCCCCTGAGAGCCCAATGACCCAGCATCCAACACTGACCGTCAGCCTTGTCCCATGCTCTCAGAGATTTCTCCAGATTCTCTGAATCTTTTGATGATATGTAGATGCTGGAATATCCAAAACCTTCACAATTACATTAGGGAACATTTTTCTGAAATGTTACATAATTTTTTGGCACTGTTTATTGCAGATTGATGAACCTCTGCCCATCTTTACTTCTGATAGACTCTGCCTCTCTAAAATGCTCCTTTTACACCCAGTCATGTGACTGACCTGTTGCCAATTAACCTGATTAGTTGCAAACTGCTCCTCCAGCTGTTTTTCATTGGTACCACTTACTTTATCATCATTTTGTTGCCCTGTCCCTACTTTTTTGAGATGTGTTGCTGCCATCAAACTAAAAACAAGCCATTTTCAACATCTGATATGTTGTTTATGTTCTAAAGTGGCTAAAATATGGGTTTTTGAGATTTGATAATCTGGGGTTGCAGAGAGCCAGGAGGAGAACAAGATATCTTTTTGTGCTGAGCCTTTCCTGTACACAACTTCACAATTTCACAAGTTCCAGTTGAAGGCAGCACATGTCCCTTAAAGGCTTCCATACATAGACTTTATACCACTCTTTCTTTTTCCAAGCACACATCAGGGACCCACTGAAATCAGCTGCACAGTCCCAAGTTTGGGTCCTGCCCCACCAGTTGAGAACCACTAGTTTAAGTCTGTTCAGTTTGTTGAAGCGTCACTCACATAATGAAACCCTAACTGCTACTACACTTGACTTTTTAGCACAGTATTCCTGTCCTGAGAAGGTTTTCTGTTGGCGTAAATCTTCTGCAGGTTTGTGAAAGCTGGAGTTCTTCATTAATGCAGCGTTCCTCTTATTATTTACATAAGGCATCCTTTTAAGAACAGCTGCATGCATCTCATTTTTCCAGAAACGTGATGCTTAAAGCAGCTTTAATTCTCAATCTAAGCCACATTTTCTTGCTGGGCTCCTTTATTTTGTGTAGCTCTTTCACTCTTCTTCACTCCCCTCCATCCTTCCTCTGCCTGCTGGCCCGATCCCTCGCTCCTCTCTCGTATCTCTGCATGCACTGAATGTCTCTGGATAGCTGCCTGAGCAATGACGGAGACACGGCTAGCCCGTGGATCTGGCTTGTTAGTGCTGTCTCTGGGCAGATCAACGTCAGATAGGACACCGTAGGAGGCAGAAGGAGGAGGGAGGAACAGTGTGGCCTGTAGTTCTGTTAGCATCACACTGCTAGAAAGGAATCTGATGTGGCCTTAAAGGAGCAGCGTCGCGTCAGGTTAGGGGACGTCTTTGTTCGTGTTATTGATTTGGTTTCTCTCAGTAATTTAGCCTCTAAATCTGGAACGTTTAAGCTACCTTTTACCATTAAATATCCCTTTTTTCATATTTTTTTGGCTATGTTGCAACTTCTTTTTGCCACTTTTTCCCTATTTTTTCCACTTTTATCTCATTTTTGCCCTTTTTCACCTTTTTTGCCACTTTTTTCCCATTTAAGTTACCTTTTACCATAAAATATCCCTTTTTTTCCCAATTTTTTGCCCATTTTTGCAAAATCTTTTTGACACTTTTTCTCAATTTTTGCCACTTTAATCCCATTTTTTGCCCTGTTTTTTTTTTTTTTTTACCTTTTTTGCCACTCTTCATCATTTAACCCTTTACCTACTGACCCCGGCGCTGTGTTCCACATGCCCGGAGTATTATTACCGTAACTCTGTCAAAGTTTGTCCGATCAGAAAAATTCCAACAGTGTTGGAAAGCTGGGAATTGTAGGCATGTGCACATATATGGTTCATTACAGTACTCACAACCATGTGACGTGGGCATTCATAGCAAAACACCTGAAGTATCGCGAGACCGCTACACAGACTCTCAACACTGTAACTCCTGGAAAGTTTGCTCAATCTAAAAAATTCCAACGCTGACAGAGAGCTGAGCATCTGTGCTTTCCAGCAATATGTGATGTGTGGTATGTACTGTATACAGTTATCTTTTGCACTGTGTTTTGCACACCCAGAGTCCTAGACTCCAAAAATGACTGCTGATTGTTCTAAACATGTATAGGTTCACATTTCAAATGTCAAATCAAAACTTCATGAGCAATAACAACGTTTCTCCTCATAAAAGCCATGAAAAACAAATCTGTTATTGTGTTTTTCTTCTTTTAAACTGCTGACAATGGTGGTCTGGTGTCTAACAAAATATGTCCAAATTGCCATTTTACAACTCAGTAGGTAAAGGGTTAAGCTACCCTTTACCATTTTGCCCATTTTAGTCACTGTTCACTCATTTTTTGTCACTTTTCACCCATTTTTGCTACTTTCTGACTTTTCTTCCACTGTTTCTCCCTATTTTCTCTCCTTTTCACCACTTTTTTGCTGCTTTTGGACCATTTTTGCCACCTTTAAACTATTTTTGTTGTTACTTCAAGCGGTTTGTGCCACTTTTCAGTTTGGCTCTTTGGTTGAGCAGGGTTGAGTAACACTGCTCGAAATAATCTTTGTTCCTCTCTGCAGCTCTAATCTCTGCATCTCTGTGTGTGTAGTAAGTTAGTCATTTAAACTTCTGTCATAACTCATCTCCTCTTCTCTATTTTAAGGCTGCAGACGGATTGACATTTGTTATCAGTTAAGGAAAGGCCACTCTCAGGTCGACTCTGCTCAGGTGGCTCCAGGCTGAAAAGGTGACAGGAGGAATCTGCATCAAATCCTTCACATGACAACAAGAACCACCTAGAAAGAAAGATTCAGTCGTGATTCATCAGCTGAAAGCTGTCGAATATCTTGCAGCTACGCAGCCGTCCCTGCAAAAACTCCAAACTTGGCAGCTCTTTTTGCCAACTGAGTTATCAGAAATGCCTCATTACACTCAAAAAGCACCACATTCACACGACAGAAATTTAGTGTGTAAGGCCTGATTTATGTTTTACTCTAAATCTAAGCGCAGATCTGTGTAGCCCTGAACCCTTCACAAAAATAACTACACATCAAAATGAAGCAGACCATTAACCCTGTGATTATCTACTGGTGACTGTAGGAGTGTCAAGGCATTGAAAATTCATCCCTGATTCTCAAGGGTCACCCGTCAGCCTGATAAATAACATCAACACTGTCAGACTTTACTGTACATGATTGATCTGCTGTCCTCCAGTCCCTCTGGGATTTTTCACCCCCGTCTATTAGCATAATCTGAGCTAATATCAAACCACTTTCTGGTCACCAGGGAGCAGTGGTGAGAGTGAAGCTGTTACTAAACTTGAACCTCCTTCATCATGAATTATGAAGCCCAGTGAAGGACCTCTACAATGTCACACGGCTCCTTAAAGCTTCAAGGAGGAGAGAAACCTGAATACTCAACAGACACGAGGAGCTTCAGTTACTGAAACGTATCTCTCCCTGCAGGTTTTTGACTGCTGAAGTTACAGTTAGCCTACATGAAACCACATTTTTACACTTTAATATGACTTAGATAATACTGATATCCATTTGATACCACAGCAGCAAAAATAGACGTCCTAGCCTGCAGTTTTTGTCATAGTTCATTCACAAAGAATTATGGGATACAAAATATTAATAGTGTTGCTTAACATATCCACGAGCAGCAGAAACGTTCAAGACACTGATTAAAAATGGTTAAAAAGATGTTCAGTATTGGAGTTACAGATGAAGATTTAATCTTTAAAATAAACTATAAACAAGGTTGGTAAATATTACTTTGACATGTCCATTAGTTAGCCATAACCAGGAGTTAAATCAGTCTGAGGCTCAGCTGTGTTTTATCCATGTGTGGCGCCGTTACTCATCCAAAGAGGAAACTTAATCAGGGTGGACGCACCAAACTGATGTGTTTTTATACTTCAGACTTTTTGTATTTTTCCTGCAACTTCTGGTAAATTCAGTTCTTTTTGGCACTCCTTTCTCATGACGTTTGGGTTTTCTTTTAAAGCTTTGGAGAATGATCAGCCTTTCAGCACATCTGGTGTTTCTTTTTCTTCTTTGTGGTGGTGAGTCTCATTGAATTAAGGGATCAGCAAAGCTTGAATACTTATTAACATGTTTTAACTTTATCTTAAAAGCCTGGTCTGCCCCGGTGTGTCTGATTCAGGGACAACAATCAGAAAAAGGAGCAGCTGTGGTTGTAAATCAGTCCAGGTTTGGAGGGAGGATGCACTACAGGTTTCTCTCCTTGCTGCATTAGCAAAGAAGTGGGGGCTGTAAACATGCATGGAGGGGTTGAATCAATAGCTCCCAGGATGATGATGTTCCCTTCTTTCAGTAGTCAGCCCACCATCCCCCATCCTCCCCTGTGGTCCCCCCGTCTGAAGTGAAGTGGGAATTATTCATCGATTCCTGCTCTGTGTGGAGACAATGTTTCATGTTGGAGCTAAGCTGAGCACTATTCTAAACTGCTTTTGTCAACTCTGTGCATGTTGGTGAAAACATCTGGTGCGTCTTTCATAATTTCTTCAAAGTGGATCACAAGAATAAGCTGTTGAATGGATTACAGGCTTTTACTGAAATGACACGGTGTTTGGCGGCATGTGATGTTTTCTGGAGAGCAGCTTTCTAGTTAAGGAAACCAGGTTTAATAACATCAAAGAGACTTTTTATTCATTTATATTTCATCTTTATTTATTTATAGATCAGTATGAAGCTTCTAAGTGGATGCCACTTATGCATGAAGCAGTCCTGGCTAATTTGCATCACTCTTACCTAACAGAGCCTTGTGAATATTTAATACCAGTATCATGCAGCAAAACCTTGTAAACATGAGGCACAAGACTGTCAGTGCCTACATGGTGGCGTCTCTTCAAGAATCGCTTCAATATTGTTTTGCACATTTGTGCAAAGTTTAAAAAAATACTTTTAAAGAACTGTAACCCTGCAAAGCATCTTCTGAAGCCTCAAGCTGAAACACTTGTTCCCAGTCTGAGAATGACGGGACCAATCAGCATCCTCTCAGGAGAAAGAGGCGGGAGCTACAGGTGTGGGTGCAGCTATAGCAGCATGAACTGAAGATTTTTTTATTAAAAGAAGAGCATACTGAAAGATTTTCTTGATAGAAAATATGTTTTTTCTCTTCTCTAACCCTAACCCTGGAGGTGGAGTATGTGGAATTTGAGGGTATTTTTCTCTCATCCTTGAGTCAGGGTGGACATTTCTGCAAAGTTAAAAAAAACAGCCATAAATTTCCAAAGATGTTACATTCCCAAGTATTTTCTGAGCGTGTCTGACATTGGTAATAGTTTGTGCAGTGTTGATCTCTGATAGAGGAACACATCTGGGCTGTTCAAGTTTTAATGGTTTCATGGATTTATGTGTGTCATTTTTTGAATCCTGGTTTTTGCTCCCTTTTGTCCTACGCGGTACACAAAAATAATATCTTGCGTCATCTGCTTTGTGTTTTTTTCCATTTTACTCCAAGAACAAACATAAAATCAACAGTTTCTCTGCCCATGTTAAAGCATCCTTGAGAATAAAAGCTCCTCTGCCACGACTTTTCTCTCGTCTAAGGACAAATGTGTGACCCACTGACAGCAGCTGAGCTGCTGAACCTTGTGTCTGGACTGTGACATTGGCGTTTAGATGGTAGAATGTGTTGCTTTGTTGATGATATGATGATTTACATGCTGAAGGTTGGGTGGTGGTGACATTTGACCCCAACTACAGGCTCATGGATGCTGTTGAGCATATAGATAAGAACCTGTCTGCCCTTGTGTGGGTTTGTGGGGGTAGCTGGTGTTGGTGTGTTTTTTCAGGACGTGAAGGGAAGGTCATTGGCGTTGTGGTTGAGTCACACATCAGGACCACTTTTCCTGCCTGTAGATGTTTTAATTTTTCGTCCTGGTGTCGAGGGAGCGGTTTGGGTGGGGGAACGGATGTTGTGAAGAGGGAGGGGGGATAAGTGGTGATGAGTGACTCCAGCCCATCAGCTGGGACTCTTTGTTGTTTCAGGGTTTTATGGTTGTGTTGACGTGATGGAGGAAAAGAGAGGAGGAGACAATGTGGCGACTGGTGGCGTTCGAGCTGGTAAATCGATGCTTTTTCCAACACCCTGTACTACGGGAAATTACAGGAGCTTTTAAAAACCTTTACCACTTTAGTCATATTGAAAACCAAAGCAGATACAGTGATGAGTTTTGGCCTTTGTGTACCTAGAGACTACTTACAAACATCCGTACTATTTATTGAGAAAACATCCTCAGTGACGACCTGGTGTCAGAACTCCCTCTTATTCAGTCAACAGCCCATACATCGTTTCTGTGGCTCTTTCACTCTGGCTTGGCTTTAGGATTGGGCGGTATCCCTTTAATGCTGCCAAACCCTCCACAAAATATACCAGGATATGTGATACAAACATTTGCACATGCACTGTGCAAGCACAGTGAGCAGAGCCCAGACCTGTGCAGGTTCTTCATTTGATCCATTAACAAAAAAAAAATCCACGTTGCACGCTCTGTTGAGCTACGTCCTGCAAGTTCACTTTACAGGAAGTTTCTAAAGCTGCCTCTGTTCGTGAGTGATAGCAGCCAGTTTCTGTCCTGAGAGATGGTTTCTATTTTTATGTCTGTGTAGTATCGTTAAAGACACACAAAGGAAAAATAGTAGAAAATTAAAAGCTATTTAGGAGCTGAAAGATTGGCTTTTATCACGGAGCTGAAACAGATAATGCATTTTTTAAAAAGAGCTGCAACTGTAATCACTCTGAGCGATGCTGGATGGACATAGATAAACACCGCTTTTGTTTACCTGCAGAATAAATCAGATCACTGCAGTTAATAAGGCTGTCTTTAAGGTGTGGCAGCATGTGTTGCATCTATAAACTAGTCCAGTCTGGATGAAGGCTCCCAGATACCTCTGTCTGCAGTCTGAGCGATCAGATATAAAACATTTGCAGAACACATTCAGGTGCATCCACGCAAACAGTAAGGATTACAACTTGGTATCCAAATGCCCAAAACAGACATTTAATGTTGTTTTTTTTTTTCAACAAACACAAGCAATAAATAATTTTATATTATAACCAACACAATATTAGATAAAAATAGAGCTGAACACTTTTGAAAAATATCTAATTGTGATGATTTTGACTCATATTGCAAATTAGATAGAAATTTATGTATTGAAGGGAGTTATAGTTTTTATGTCATTCTCATATTTAATAAGAAAAGCATGCAAAAAAGTAGGATTTTTTAGACTATTCTAAACAATTTTCTGTGGATGATTTCATGAACTGTAATGTATAACATCTCTGCTGCAAAAAAAAAAGTTTTAAACTGCTATTTGACACAAATTTCAGTTTGAAGGAATGTCGCAGCTTCTGTGAGGCCATATTGCGATTTAATCTAATTTTCGATTAAATGCCCAGCCCTATTTAAAACAACAGGGTAACTTCCCTGTTTTGCCTGGTAAGTGAAATAAGTTTGATATGGTTTCATATCCACTAGAACTGAATCAAAGTTTAAAAACTTGGTGTTGTGACTATTGCATTTTTCCCCCCAATATTGCAATTGCAATATGATATGCGATTATTATTAGGTTCCTCACCTTATGTATTTTTCAACAAATTCAAGTAATATCATACATTCATTCAGTCAGGAACACTCTCATTATACATTTAACCATTTTATTGCTAAATGGATCTACAGTTTTACTGGCAGCGAAGGCTCTGCTCTAAATATGCGCCCTGGTTTAGTCGGCAGCATGCATCGACTTTCCAGGGAGTCATAGCTAGAAACCTCCATATGGATAGATACATTTATGAAAATATGTATTGAAAACAGTTAAATGATTTCAAAAGCATTTAATCCATAGCAGCATGAATCTGAATGTGTCAGGCTTTAAGCTATAAAGGAGGCGGAGCTTTGCCAGCAGCAGCAGCATGCTGCAGCAGATTTAAGTGGACCGCTATGTCAAGAGAAAGAGCTGTGATTGGCTGGGGGAGCTGGGAGGCAATAATTGGTATCAGCTGGCTATCAGCTGATCGTGGCTAGAGGTATGACTTCTGTGAACTAAGGCTAACATTCAGCAATGTTAGATAGCATGAACAAGGGCAGAACGATTAAAAAAATCTTTGCAATTATTGTTGCTCATATTGTAAATTTGTAATCGGTTGCTTTATCAAAGGGATTATAATTTTTATGTCTCTTGTTTTGATTAAGAAAAACATACATTGAACAATAAAAAGAGGATTTTTGTAAAATAAAAAACTTGAATATTTGCATAATGTGCATAACATCTGGAGCTGCAAAAATCAAATTAACTAAACTGGTTTTTTGACACATTTCAAGTTAAAGAAATATTGCAACTTCTGCAGTTTGCAGCAGGTGATCCTCGTAAGAGTGATGGATTATCAAAGCATGCTTTCCAGTATAAATAAATAAATTGTCATCCTGCAAGGCACTGGGAATAATTCAGTCTGAAGGAGTTTACTCATGATAACTGGTGATTCCAGACAAGAAATAATGAAATATTTGTTGGGTAGACTTCTATTTTTGCTGCTAAAAACAAGAATTAATATGGTTAGATTTATTCTCTAGAGCTGTATAACTTAAAGATCTAGTATTGTGATGACACTAGCTGAAATGATGAATAATGCATCAACAAAAAGGCTCCAAAAGACTGCATGATTTCTGCATTCCTGTCTGACTCCAGTTCTTTTTCCGTCCCTGTTTCTGTAATTCTGTAATCTAAGGATGCTCACATGAGAGAGAGCATGAATTAATGAAGCTCCTCTCTCTGCATCGACCCCTCAGGCCCGCCCAGGTCTGCACAGATGATGTTTTTCACAAAGCTCCTTTTTGCTGCAGTGAAGTACGGTAGTGTGAGAGAGCAGAGAGGGAACAGGACTCCCAGCCTGCAGGCTGCTCTATCGATCAGTCGTCTACCTTAGCTGTGTGTGCTGCAAACTCAGAGCAGGAATAACACCCAGACTTCTTCAAATGAAGTGTTAAATCTGCAGCACAGTCTCTGGCACTTTCAAACAAAGCATGAGGAATGTGTTTCAGGGGGGATGTGTCCTTAGTGGAGTACCTTTCTTCGGCGCCCTGTCTGGCTTTGTTCAGTCATAAATCACAAGTGCAGTTTGCACTCTCTATTTTAATGATTTATATAATCAGGTTACAGCTTATTTTCTTGTAAGCTCTCACTCTCCACCTCCCTCTTTGACTCTTTGACTTGCAGTGCATGCAGTGTTGTTTTTGCACCTGTATGTTTCTCAAGATTACGTTTATAAATGTAAAAAAAGATAATTTTCCTGAGATCTGAACAAAAACTTCAACCTCCGCTGTAAGGTATCACAAACACCAGTAAACTGAAGTGTTTAAATATGTTTGATTGACATGCATTCATTGTAATTAAGTACACATCTCTTCAACCTTTCTTTTAAATAATCAGTCCTCATGACATTTTTCTCAGAGCCTATTAAAGTGTTCATCACCTGGGATGTTTTACCCTTTTATTGACTTTTAAATCAATCATGGCCAATATGATTTGGCTTTTTTTTTTTGTTTGTTTATTTGTTTTTTACAAAAAACACCTCTTTAATGTCAAAGTGAAAAAAGTTTCTACAAAGTAATGTCAATAAAATAAAATATGTAATGTAAAATCAGTGACTGCATAAATATTCAGCCCCTTATGTCAGTATTTAGTAGAGTCACCTTTGGCTGCAATCACAGCTCTGAGTCTGTGTGGATAGGTCTCAACCAGGCTCAAACATCTGGACTCTACTGGACTGAGGTCTGGGCTTTGACTCGGCCACTCCAGAACTTTCCGCTTGTTGTCTTTAAACCATTTCTGTGTAGCTTTCTCTGGATGTTTATGCTCATTGTCTCTTTTGAAAATAAATCTCCCAAGCTGTAGCTCTCTAGATTGTCCTCCTGGATTTTCCTCTATTTTGCTGCATTCATTTTACCCTCCACAAGCCTTTTGGTGAACTCTAGTCCAGATTGAATCTGAGTTTTCTTCAACAGTGTCTTTCTCTTTGCCACTCTCCCATAAAGCTCTGACTGGTGAAGAACCCGGCCAACAGTTGTTGTCTGCAGAGTCTCTCCATCTCAGCTGCTGAAGCTTGGAACTCCTTCAGAGTAGTCATAGGTGTCTTGGTGTCCTTTCTCACTAATCTCATTCTTTCACGCCCACTCAGTTTGTGAGGACGGTCTGATCTAGGCAGATTTACACATGTGACATATTCCTTCATTTCTTCATGATGGATTTAACTGAACTCTGGGGGATGTTCAGAGACTTAGGAAAGTTTTTGTGTCCATTCTCTGGCTTAGACTATTCAATCACATTTTCTTTGAGTTGCTTGAGGTGTTCTTTTGTCTTCATGGTGTAATGGTAGCCATGCATACTGACTAGGCAGTGATTGGCCCTTCCAGACTCAGGTGTCTTTATACTACAATCACTGAGACACATTCACGGCACTCAGGTGATCCCCATTTCTCTGAGACTACTAGTTAAATGAGCTTAGTCCCTTTAAAGGAGGTGAACATTTATGCAGTCACTTATTTTGCATTACAGATTTTTATTTAATTGAAACTAGAGCTGCAACAAATGATTATTTTTTATGTCGACTAATCTGGCGATTATTTTTGCGATAAGTCGACCAATCGTGACTATTTGGCATACTGTTTTGGATCCCCATTTTACCTTGCCTTCTTATGCATGCACACCTGTGAAAACTTAATGGTTTAGTAAATTGACATGACATGTCAAGTTGCTACATCGTCAAGGTTTGTTTTTCCTCTAATATAAAAATATTGAACTGATAACTAAAGTAAATAGCACATTAAATAGCGTTACTGAAAAAAAACGTTACCCTAACAAATATCAAAGATGGTTTTCCAACTGATTATCGTACGGCACCAACGTTATGAGTAGGCTACTGAAATTAATCCTTGTGCCTGAAGCACAAAGGGCTCAGTAACTAAATGCAAAAGATCTAAAAGATATTCATGCAACTTGCAAATTTGCCCTCTCGCGGTATTTGAAGACGCGGCAGCTACAGTGTGTTTACGTTTTCAGGTGTTCGTGCCTTGCTGTAGTGCTGCCATGGTACGAGAGTTTGACTTGACACAGTTTGCAGTTGACTTGTTTCGCCAATTTGTTTTCTGTAAAATGTTCCCAAACTTTAGAAGCTCTGGGTCGGCTATTTGTTGTGTTCTCCATGCTTTCCGCCATGCTTAACTTCTTCTTCTCAGTTTCTGTGAATAATGTAAACAGTGGGAGCGATACTGCCCCCACTACTTCCTGTAGTGAACTGCAAGTACAGATGAGTCCTTACTGGCTGGTTCTAGATTTTACCAATCTAAAAAACAATAATACGATGCGTCGACACTTGAATACCCACGTCGACAAATTTTTATAGTCGACACAAACGATTATGTCGACTAATCGTTGCAGCCCTAATTGAAACTCCTTCACTTTGCAATGAAAGATGGTTTCAAAAATGTCAGAAAACCAAATGATATTGACCATGATTGATTTATAAAATCAATATTTTATAAAACACTTTACATTTAAAATTTACGCACAGGTGCAAATGGAGAATCTGTTGTTTCATATCAATTAGGCTAATCATGATCATGCTAAGTCATAATCAAGCATCTGTAGTCTGTGTTAAAGCAATGAGTTTAAAAAGAAAGAAAGAAAAATATTCTTTCTGCAGTGCATCTGTGCATGCGAGTGAGAGGAAAGCCTCATATCTGGATGACCAGAGGCCTTTCACATCCAGCTACGATCCAGAACAATTACTGTGCACATACACACTGGCACGAATGAGCTCATGCACACCCAAACATGCTCTTGTAATGTGTGTGTGACACTGAATCAGGGTCAGATGATCTGTCTCTGACTCCTCTGCTCAGATCAGGATGTATAGCACTGGACGGGTGATAAATCAACCTCTACTTAACCCATTTCATTAACCCGGACCTGCGTCATGAGGGAGCTGATGTCAGCTTAGGTCATGAGGAGGAAAGAGTTCAGAGGGAGGAGGTTTTTTATTTTAAATGCCTGATTGAGTTCAGTTTAGAAACATGCAGAAGAACAAAGCCTCAGATGGAAAGTCATGGACGTGTCTGTTGATTTAGTGGTCTGCAGTGAAGTTATTTTCATGGTCAGTCTGTGATTTAGTCTCATAAATAACCCTCTGGTCTAAAATATGAAGGGCTACAGAAAACTGCAGGCACAGATTTGAGTACTGGGTAGCCTACACATGAACCACTGACACAATTCAACCCTCCAGGCTCTCTACAACCCAAATTCCAAAAAAAAGTTGGCACACTGTGTAAAAAGTAAATAAAACAATGCAATAACTGCGGAGTAGAGCCGCTGCTCGTGTTGAGAGGAGCCAGATGAGGTGGCTCGGGCACCTGGTCCAGATGCCTCCTGGTCGCCTCCCTGCTGAGGTGTTACGGGCAGGTCCCACTGGGAGGAGGCCCCAGGGAAGACCCAGGACACGCTGAAGAGACTAAGTCGCTCAGCTGGCCTGGGAACGCCTCGGGATCCCCCGGGAAGAGCTGGATGAAGTGGCCAGGAAGAGGGAAGTCTAGGCTTCCCTGCTTAGGCTGCTGCCCCCGTGACCCGACCTCGGATAAGCAGTGGAAGATGGATGGACATTTGTCAAATCTCATAAACCAATATTTTATTTTTACAATGCCATTTTACAATATCAGGATGGCAGCAACACATTTTAAAAATGTAGGGACGGGGTCATGTTTACCATTGTGTAGCATCCCCTCTTGTGTTAACAACAGTCTGTAAACATCTAGGAGGTGTGAGGAACAGTTGTTGTTTTGGGTGAAGAATGTTGTCCCATTCTTGTCTAATGAAGGATTCTAGCTGTCCAGATGCCCTGAGTTCTCACTTCTCCAAATTTTTTCTATTGGTGAAAGGTCTGAACTGCAGGCAGACCAGTTCAGGACCTGGACTCTCCTCCTGTTCCTTTCCAGATGTTAGAGCTGCCCACGCCATAGGCACTAATGCAACCCCATACCATCAGAGACGCAGGCTTTAGAACTGATAACTAGGCTGGATGGACCCTCACCTCTTCAGTCCTCAAGAAACAGCATCCATGGGTTCCTAAAATTATTTCAAATCTTGCTTCTTGTGACCACAGAACAGGTTTTCATTTTGCCTCAGTCCATTTTAAATGAGAAGACGGTGGTGTTTCTGTATCATGTTCACATAAGGTTTCCTTTTGGGGACACAGATGGCCTGCCGGTTAGGTTGTTCCCTATTTATCCAGGTGGCCCAGGTTCAAGTCTCACCCCTGTTTCCAGCTTAATCCACCCTCCTAGTCTATCAAATAAAGAGCAAATAAAAAGCCCCAAAATATGCCTTTAAAAAAACAACTGGCTTCTTCTCTCCATGATCCAGCTTTAACTGTCATTTGTGAATAGTTAAGGGCCCCTGCAGCCTTGTCCCTTACTCACAGAGATTTCTCCAGATTCTCTGAGTCTGTTGATGCTATTATGGACTGTAGATGGAGGGAGATTCAGTCTTCACAACTTAACAGTAAGACACTTTTTTCTTAAATTGTTCCTCAATTTTTGGACACATTTTTTTGCAGATTGGTGCACTATGGCATCATAATACTGTCAAACTTTAAGAGCAAGGCGTGCCGGTAGTCGAGTGGTTAAGGCGCGCGCCATATACACAGGCGACCCGGGTTCAAATCCAGCCCGTGGCACTATTTCCTGCATGTCTCTCCCCGTTCTCCTGCTTGTTTCCAACTCTATCCACTGTCCTATCTAAAAAAGAATTGAAAAAAGAATTCGAGAGCAAATATGAGATCCGCACGAGCAAATATGGGCGTCAAAAAGTACGTTTAAAGACTTAAATACCTGGAAAGAAAATGTCGGTGACTGTGCAGGTGCCTGTTAAAAGCAATGCACGCAGAGGTGACACACCATGAAAGCTTCTTGTTTTAAGTGGAATATTTTTGTACAGGATGGTTGTGGTTATGAATCGGATGCATTAAGGAATGTTTATCTTATACTTAGTATAAATGGGACACAAACTTTATAAGGGATTAGTTCAAACGCAGCAGGTAAGTCAAGTAGGTAGACGTGCTGACTGTGTCTCATATTTGCTCTCGAATTTTGACAGTATTATGCCACCATAGTGAACTTCTGCCCATCTTTACTTCTGAGAGACTCTGCCTCTCTAAAATGCTCCTTCATACCCAGTCGTGTTGCTGACTTGTTGACAATTTTCCAAATTAGTTGCAAAATCTCATCCAGCTGTTTTTATCAGCACCTTTCCAGGCTTTTGCTGCCCTGTCCCTACTTTTTTAAAATGTGGTGCTGCCACCAAATTCAAAATTAGGAATATTTTTCCTGAAATGATAAAGTATCTCAGTTTCAATATCTGACATGTTATTTATGTTTGACTGTGAATCAAATTTGGGTTTATGAGATATGCAAATTGTTGCATTTTGTCTTTATTGACATTTTACACATCGCCCCAACTTTTTTGGAACTGGTGTTTTAACAGAGAGTTCAAACAAAGCCTTACTTTGAAGCACGTTAATATTGCTTACTTTTAGATGCTCTAGAGGCAGAAATGTGGGAATCAAAGAGCTTCTCTGTAGCTGAACATTTATCTAAATGTGGGTCATGATTTCCTATTACAGAGATACTGATCAGTCCTGAGGCTACACCAGCAGAGAACAGTTGGATCTGTGAAGTCAGCGCTTAAATCCATGTTAAATGTAAAGAAAATATTCCTGACCTAAAAGTCTTATGGTTGATTTCCTCACATAAAGAGGATAAGTAATGGATTAGGCACAACAAAAAGAGCAGAGGCTTGGCGGCGCCTGATGAAATGCAACCTCCGCCATCATATTTATGTCCTTTTCCAGTAGCTGTTTACAGGACACAGACTCCCGCAGGTCTGCGGCTGAGCGTGGAGGCTCATCTGTGGCTGCACAAAAGCACTGAGTCACCCAGAGGCCCCCATGTGTCAATACCAAGAGGGTCTTTCTCTCTCCGTGTGTGCAGGCCAGCCTCTCTATTGTGGTCCGTGTTTGTCTGGCTGGGATGAGTCCTCTTTATCGGCGCGGCAGAGACCCACTGCAGAGAGAGGAGAGACAGCCTTATCAGTTTTATCAGTCTCCTGTCGCTCTGCCTCCCTCTGTCTGTGGGTGAGTCTGCAGGCACTGACACAGAATACCAATCAGCGCTCTTATCTTTTTACTTCTGCATCCTGTTAGCTCTCTCTGACTCTGCCTTGTCTTCATTTTCCTCGCTTAATTTAAGGATCGTCAGCCATGGAGCGCTGCTGCCTCATTATTTAAACAAAGAGATGGAGGACCGTAGGACAGAGAGGTTCGGTCTCCACCCCCTCCTACATTAGTGCTCTAATTCTTCTTGGCCCTAGGCGAGTCCCTGAACACTTGACTGACTGAGGAGACTCGGTGCTTCCAGTATTTAAGGAGCATAGTGGTAATGGTCTGCTGTGTTTTCAGAGGATTATGATGAAGGAAAAGAAGGCACTTTAAGAGGAAGGAGGAAATATTTGTCCTCAAGTGTTTGTCCTCTGAGAGATTACAGTAGAGACTGTTGGTGCT